>NC_044066.1:20649081-20689081 GCF_902167405.1 Gadus morhua | reverse complement strand
GATGGGCTTCACATCCGCTTGTTTCTTTCATTCTTTAATCTGATACTTTTGTTTTTAGATTTGTCTGTTAAATCTCCCTGGGTCTTTCATTGGTTGTGCTTCAAGAGTCTTTAAATGATGACCCCTACCTGTACAAAGCACCCTAAACAAACGTTCATTCTAAAAGGTGCTATATAAATCAAATCCCCATGGCTTGTCTAAGAAAAATGTTTTAGTATTTACTAAATGTAAATGATTACAGGGCTAAGCCACCAATAGTAACCCTGGCCACTACACTTTGAGGGCAAGTTATTCACACAGTTCGAATAGCCCTTTCAGTCATTTCACACGATATTCATATTATTATATTATCTTTCATACAATCTAGACTGGTAAGGAGCTGTGCCAGCCCTGTTGGTCCCACTAACCTCTCCACTATTGTACTCCGCCCTACCTCTGCTTAAACTAGCTTTCATCTGCCTTTTTATTCAGATGTATGAAAACACGAGGATGTGTTTGCATATAGTCCTAGGAGGTAGCAATACATCCTAGGCCCCCTGCAGGCAGCCATCTTCCCCCCTCCCTCCACCACCACCTGCGTCAGGTGTGTCGCGAGAGATAAGGGAGAGACGCTTAGCCAGGTTCAGCAGCATCGCTGACCGCTGAACCTTTTCTTTCTCATCCCAGAAGGAATAGGGGAACGGTTAGCAGAGTGGCGATGGAATTAACCTCCTCATCCCCCCCCCCCCTCCCATTCTGGGATTGAACCTCGACTCGGGCAGAAAACCTGAAGGTATAGCCAAGCGAGACCCCTAACCCTGCCACGGTGTGTTCACTAGAGATGTGTTAAAGACACAGTGTGCGTCACTAGGTCAGGCGGTACATCCACAAAATCGGTCTTTTTGGACCGTACTTCAAATCTACAGGTTGGAGCTTTACGTCATGGGGCGTGCCAGGGTGAGTTGGAATCATTCAAACTTCAAGTCCGACGGATCGACTCCACGGCAGTGCATCACATGATCGGGCGTTGGCCCCCATCATTCTTTTTTTCAATTTCCAGCACCACTTTTTCCCCATAGGAAAGAAACTGGTCCCAAGTAATCGCAACTTAACCTTACCCTAACTAGTTCCCTACTGACTTGCATCCAAGTTCACTGTTATACACTTTAGAAAAAAAAGCATCTGCCATAACGACATAATATGATCAAAATATAAAAGCCTGTGGATTCTGGAAGGAAAGAGTCAGACCACAGACCTACTGTATATGAAGTGGGCAAACTATGGATTTCACCCCGGTTTCAATGGGGGGCCAGGACAAACGCTTTTCCCGGTGTAGTTACAGACCTTTTGAAAGGTCGGCTATTAATTGCCTGCAGCTCGGGAAGGCTCTCCTGGTCTCAGATCCGCAGGCTTGGCAGGTGTCCAGGGCCACCGCAGATCCCTGCCCAAGAGGTGGACCTGCAGTGTGAGGAGCCACTGTTCTCTGACGGCTCCTCAGAGCCCCGCTAACACCCCTGGGCCCTCAGCCAGCCCTGTGAGCTTATCCGTGTGGGGGCCCGCCCAGAAACATCGATTCACAGAGACGCGTGTTGTGCGAGTGAATGTTCTGGAGCAGGTGGAACAAATGGCCCGAACGTCAGATCCTCCAGACTTATTGGGGGGGGGGGGGAGGTGGAAGTGTGTCCCTTGATGGGAAAGAGTTTTCTATTTGTACGCGCCTCACATCTTTTTATAAACCGCGTACCTGGATCAAACTTCCGGAACATCCGAAGTCTGCCTCAACGCGATATACTTTTAAATCAGGGCTTAAAACATTTATGGCTGCCGCAGCTTTTTACGAGAATGTACGTCTGCAGCACCGGCTTATATATTATTTATCGCCGTCCCCCGATTTGATTTCTGCTTTCAATTATTGCCGTTTGATGTATTTTATCGATTGTCCTTTAAATGTCTTTAAGCGACGGCTGTAAAGCACTCTTAATGACCTTCGTGTTGGCAGGCCACTACACTGAACTAAACCTGCCTTTCCTTCCCTTATCTGTCAGAGTGCAGAGAGAGAGGATTGCTTATGAAACAAAATTCCTTCAGACTAGCGTAAGGACGGCAGCAAGGGCCCCTCTTCCTCCCCGTCGGTTTCTGCTGCTGGGGAGTGGCAGCGACGAAAAGGAAGTCCAACCCTCCTTCTTAAAACCAAAAAACCCAAGACGGGTGTAATTTCCAGGATTGTGGGCAAAGAGAGGCTTATTCCAACGATGACATGGGCTCACAGGTCTTTCCTCCTCAGGGCGTCTGGATTAAAGCTTTGCCATAGACTGGAGGGCTTTGGTACGGACTCTTCTAGCGGAGCCAGCAGGTGGTCCGTGGTATAAGCCTCCTTTTGGCAGGCGGACGGCGGATCTCCAGAGAAAGGGAGGTCAGGGGATAAGAGACAGGTAGCAGCCCACCTCGACCCAGTTGGGAGATGATTGTCTTTATTCACAAAGTCGCAGCAGGAGGCTCTTGTATTTTTTCCTTGTTTTCTTGAGTTGGTTTATTTTTAGGTGATTTAATTGCTCATTCTTTTTTCTTCATCTTACAATAAGAAGACATGATCGATCTCAAACTTCACTCTCTGTGGCCAAAAACGTCTTTACACGCATGCCAGGCTCTTGAAATAGACGTCTTCCAACAGCTTGCTGAGGGACGTGTAATGTGAATAGGCTGCTCTGCTACTGTGTACGTTGCCCTTGTTGGTGTCGTGAGGGATACAGTAGTTACCTGATCACTCATACACACACACACACACACATGGATTAACCACACAGAATTACAGTCAGGCTGACAAGGACATGGACACACACTCACTCACAGATGCACACACGCAATCCCACCAAAGCCAGTAATCACTGCATTGATTAGTGCTATGTACGGAGGGGTAGATAATGTGTCTTTACACCCGACCCAACACACAAGAGACAAGAGAGAGATAGCACAGAGGAAAAAACAACCCGTTGCAGGGAGCAGGCCTGTGTGTGCGTGGGCGCGTGTACCCGGGATTGCATCTACGTGCGTGCAAAGAATAGAATAATCCAATTCAATTTACAACATGGATTAAGGCTGAGAATCGTTTCCTGCATGCTAAAGCAACCAGTCTCAAGGAACGCAAGCAAGCGCCCATACACACGCACACGCCCCAAGCTCGCTATCCTTCACATGCAAACTATAAGCATACTAAGACCATATCCCTGAGCCCACAGGCCGTCGGCGGGTGTGAGAGTGTGTGCTGTGAGCTCTCAGCTATGCCTCGCCTCTTTACCCCTACAGCATGCACGTCAGTTCAGCTAAATATCTTGGGATATCGGTGCACACTGGAAACGGGGATGAATAAATGATGATACTTTTAAAAAGATCACTGCGGCTCGCATAGCAATTACGAACGCACAAGCAACATCTCTCTCCCTCTCTCTCTCTCTCTCTGTTGTTTCCGAGGACAAAAGGAACAGATTGTCCTTTTATTTTATTTAGAAAATGCATCTGTTGTGAAATGTTGCATCGCTCCCTCCCCAGCTCTCCCCATCTCTCGCTGCCATCAGCGGCACACACACACACACACACACACACACACACACACACACACACACACACACACACACACACACACACACACACACACACACACACACACACACACACACACACACACACACACACACACACACACACACACACCGATGTGTGGGAGGTTGTATGCGTGCGTTGTCTTTATGTGTGAGTGCGCGCATGGGTTTGTGTGTGTGAGTGCCTGTTGTGCTTGCGTTGTGTTCTCATGCCATGCTGTGAACGATTCCTGTGCGTCGCCAAAGGAGGAAGTTCCCTCCAGCGAATTCTGTAGAGAAGAGGAAGAGCTGACAGGGACCAGACGCCATCTTAACCGAGATGAACGGAAATAAATGTCTCCCTTTGACAAAGAGGCAAAAGAGCAACTACAAATACCAAAAACTACCGAGGGTCCTTCCTGAGCCTCATGTCAATTGCTATTTTGAGCAACTCTTTTCGGCAAAATGTCAAAAAAGATAGCCTATATATTTTAATTTCCCATAAGCTTGTGTTCCCATAAAGGTGTGTGTATACAAACCGCCTCATTAGCTAGTATGTTCTCTATGCGGTCAATGATACGTGGAAAGATAGCCCAGGAAAAGGAAGGACTAGGTGTCCTATTCAATGGGTTGTTTGAGTTTCTCATTTTACAGTTGGTGCATATGAAATGTGTCTCTCTGTGACAAAGCCCAAGCCATTGCTCTTTGTCTTTTGTCCACTTGTCCGCTTCACAGATCTGAATGACACCAAAGCCAAAGCGAGCGAAAAGATTGAACAATAGGACACAGCGTTATAATCGGATCCCAAATGAAACACGGGGTACCGTTGTTTGACCGAGCGGAACTAAAGCCTCGTACGGCTGTCATAGAGAATCAAAACAAGCCAACTGACTGTTCAGACCCATGGGATTCCACTGGAAGAAAAAAAATAATCACATATATGTAGTAATTATATCGTAATTATATTATACATATACGTGATTATATAGACCGAGCCAAAAGCTGTGTGAAATGGGTGTGACGACCAGAATGACTTCTTTGGGTATTCACTAAAGAGCTGCAACACCCCTGAATCCACACATCATGAGATAAAAACGTAGATTGACCAATTATGCCAAAACGTACCTCCTCCATTGGATCTTTTGCTGTGTTGCTGTTGTGCATATGTGAACATGGCGCCTCCCTGGAGGGCCACTGGTTAGAGCGCGTACCATTAAAGGGGACCTATTATGCTTTTTCGACTTTTATGACCTATAAATGTTGTTATAATGATTGATAGTCATGTTTAACCATGCACAAAAAACAATGTAGATTTTCGGGAAACTCTTCCTCTCATCTGGGCGCTTTAAGCATTCTCTGTCAACGCTCGGTTTCATCCTTCTCCGCCCCCTCGCCCCCCCTCCTGCCAACCCAATTCCGTTGTGATTGGTTACCTTCCTTGAAGCGCGCGAGCGGGCAGATTTGACCAGGCATATGGGGGCGCGGCAGGAGTGCCTCTACGTAGATGATTTCCCGGAAATTTGAACAAGTGAATCGCAAACGTTGTCCCGAGTGTTTAGCGCTCTGCATAGCCACCCCAGACTGTCAGCAGGGAATACGTATGCATGTACGTCATTATTTGACACTTTCGTATGGTTAAACATGACTATCAATCATTATAACAACGTTTATAGGTCATGAAAGGCGAAAAAGCATAATAGGTCCCCTTTAAGGTTTAGTCCTTAGTGGGCCCGGGTTCGACTCCTTCCCTTGGTCCTTTGTCCTCCCTTCGCTCTATCCCATACTTTAAGGCTCAGTCATGGTTCCGCGTCGACGAACCGCAAAAGACCGCGCAGACGCTTCGACGCAGTCGTGAACTCGTTTTGGTTCTGTGTCGGGTTTTAGTGAGCGGACCAATCACAGTGCTGCTGCGTCGCCTTGACGCAAGGTTGCAATTTTTTGGGAGGCGTCAGGCCCTTGAGGTGGACGCAAGGAGGTCCCGCAAGGAAGTTCCGCAAGGACGTAATGGGTATTAATTAACCATAACTAAACCTTTACAATCCAACTCACTGCATCTTCATTAAATAAAAGCATACAAATTCACAATAAATATTCAAAGTGAACATGGCAACACGTTGTGTCGTTACAGAAATGATCTTTCTGCTGAATTTATACGGCACGTTAACGATTACTGGGGAGAAATGACTGGCCGCACACGCTGGTCACTTAACCCTGACTGAGGTCAGAATGGGGAAATCTAATATTCACAGATGAGAAAATAGGGTTTGCTATGGTGTGCCAACACACGCTTGTGATTTCAGACACGTTAATGATCATATTATATAATGATGACTGTAGGACAGTGGATTGTATCATATTCTAACAACTTCAAGATATTATTGTACAGTCTTCGTCTCTTCCCACCCCCCCCCCCCCCCCCCCCCGAAACTCTCTGGCTCATTATCTCCGTACACACACACACACACACACACACACACACACACACACACACACACACACACACACACACACACACACACACACACACACACACACACACACACACACAATCCTTTCTGTATTTCATTATTCTCTCATCACACTCTCTCTCCATCTCATCCTATATTTCATTATTCTGTCTCTTTCTCTCTCATCTTCTATATTTCATTATTCTGTCTCTCTCTCTCATCCTTTCTCTCTCTCTCTATCTCTCTGATCCTCTATATGTTATTATTCTCTCTCTCTCTGCTGAGCATTTCGTTGTTGTGATTGAGTGTTTCTCTAACTTTCCAAAACTACTCTTCTGTTGTACTGGACAAAGTTACAAATGTAGGATTTATTTTTTATATTTTCTTGTAGCAGAAGGTTCTTTTATGTCCTTTCTCTCCAGCAGGCTGCCTGTGTGTTGGCAGCGACGTCCACATATCGAGTTGTTTGACGAGGAAACGGGGTGTTAAAACGTGCGCTGTGTTTCCCCTGCACGGTAGAACGATGTGCTTTGGCAGTGGGTGAGGGAGCCGGTCCCAGAATAGACGGAATGGACAAAGTGGGTGCCTTGTTAGAGACGGGGGGGTGTAGTAAATGTGAAATACAGTGGGTGGTCGTCATAAAGGCCTTGCTGAACCTCGGGGGTCTGAGGGAGAGGGAATGACTCCTGTTCAAAGACGGCCGCAGTACTTGTCACCTGAACACTGCATAGCCTCCCTCCTTACCCTCCACTGCCCCTTCTTCTCCCTCGCTTTCCTAAAAACACCCCTCATAGCAATTGTAAATGCTTAGCACTTGTTTTTAATGAATGTCTTTACTGTACCGACGGTGATATATTGCTTCTCTTTCTTTCTTCTTTGTACTTAAATGGCTTTGGGCAAAAGCGTCTGCTAAATGCCCTTAATGTAAATGTATCGCAGTGGGCCACTGGTTCTCCTAAGACGGAGAGTTTTACAGGGCCAGGAGGACTGCACACCGGTGCCACGGAGCAGAGTGCGCGAAATGTTCTCAGGAAGGCCTTGTTTGTGGACTGTGCGCAGGTGGGAAGACGCTGGGCAGAAGGACGGACCCTGTGTGGAGGGAACGGGTCGAGGGCGGCGGTGAAGTAGGGGCAACCGTTGCCAATCGCTGAACAAACATCCACCTCAGAGAGAAGTGCGGACCTCCAATGGAGGCTCTTACATTGTGCCGTAACCATTGACGCCTTTGTCAGCATCGTGAATCCTTCAAATGTGACCTCGTTCTTTGACGGTGCCAGAATTGGTCCTTTGTAAGCCCCGCGAGCCCGGGTCATGATCTGTCTTGGCAAAACCTTTCTGGTGGTTACATTCATATTTAGGGCAAGGTTGAGAAAGAAAAAGATTGAACAAAACGGCCGCTGCATATGAAGCTTGTCATATTTAGGCAGGAGGAACAGGGGGAAGGCTGAGCAGGAACCGGTCGTAGCGCTTCGTTGCGTTGGCAGTGCCAGAGTGGGGCTGGAATTAAGGCAGCTTTAAGGAAATGGTAGACCGTTTACTTTCACTGAGAGGTAAACGTTTTTTCCTCTGTCAAATGTGTTTTTCATAAAATCATGATTCTCTGTGTACTAAATGGAAACTTTCCAAACCAGTAGGTAAAAGAAAAAAATAATTCTCTCCCTCTCTCTTTGTATTGATACAAAGACCATTTTAATTAAATGCCAGCAAAGTGAACATGGTTACATAATTAGGATATAATTCCATATTATTAGGAAACATTTTTCCACGGCAAAGTTCAAGCTGTCACATACATGAGTGCACAAGTGTTTGTTTAGTCAAATTGCTCTCTTAATATTTTACCAATACATTTTTTAGCCAATCAATGAGCTCCCTTTAAGAAGCCCCTGCACCAGGGTGTATGATGTGTGTGTGTGTGTGTCTGTGTGTCTGTGTGTCTGTGTGTGTGTGTGTGTGTGTGTGTGTATCAAAGTGTGCAACACGCATATCTGAATGTCTGGCCGACGTCAGCACTTGGACAACTGCCCATCACCTGAGGCTTGACCTCAACAAGACTAAGCTCCTCCTAACGCCAGGGAAAGACTGCCCACACATGGGCTTACGGGTCACTGTTGAGAACATCACTGTATCTCCTTCTCCAACTGCCAGTAACCTCGGTGTGGTACTGGACAATCAGTTGTGCTGCACCGCAAACATCACTGCGGTGGCCCGATCCTGCAGATTTGCACTTTACAACGTCCGCAGAATCCGGCCCTTCCTCACGAGGGAAGCAGCTCAGCTTCTAGTCCAATCACTGGTCATCTCCCGCCTCGACTGCTGCAACTCGCTCCTGGCTGGACTCCCTGCCTCTGCGATTAAACCTTTGCAGCACATCCAGAATGCGACAGCGTGCCTCGTGCTCAACCTACCTAAGTTCTACCATGTGACCCCCCTCTTCCGGGACCTCCACTGGCTCCCTGTAGTAGCTCGCATCAGATTCAAGATGATGGTACTGGCATACAAGGCAGTCGATGGAACTGCCCCTGCCTACCTCTTAAGCATTGGTAAAGCCACACACCCCAGCTCGATCCCTCCGCTCAACTACCTCAGCTGGACGACTGGTACCGCCATCGCTAAGAGCAAGCAAAGGTCGACCAACAAAGTCACAACTTTTCTCTGTTTTGGGACCTCAGTGGTGGAACGAGCTCCATGCCGATGTCAGGATCGCTCACCAGCTTCCGCAAAGGAGTCCAAACTCAGTTGTTCAGAGTTCACCTCGACTCTGCATAGCTACCCAGCCCCTTCCGGCCACCGTTGTATGTTGTACGTCCTGGCACTTAATGTACGCACTTATTGTACACACTTAATCCATTGCACTTATTCATAGTACTTAATTGTGTAACATCTGCAGTAGCTGCTAGCATTGCTGTACACAGGGAATGGGTTAGCCTAGCGATTGTTAGTACTTGCACTTGCGCTCTATGAACATCGACTTTACTGTAATGACAGCGATATATTGTTTCGCTTCTTATGACAAATGTACTTATTGTAAGTCTCTTTGGATAAAAGCGTCTGCTAAATGCACTAAATGTAAAACAGTGTGTATGTGTGCATCACAGTGTGTGTGTGTGTGCGCGTGTGCGTGTGTCACTAGGTTACTTAAGCGTCGCTTTCGATGCAGACATCCTGTCTGATGTCTGATTATCGACGCGAAGGCTAATTGAATGGCCACACACGCATTCATACACACATACATACGGAAAAACACACACCCACACAAAAAACACACTTGTCTCACTCACACACGCCACTCACACACGCACACAATTTGCAGCTAATGTATTTTTCATCACAAACATGCATCAAACCGTAAACCATTAGCATACAGAACCACAGACAAACACACGACGCAGCATGAAAAACAAAGACACTTAATCAATCACTTCAACACACCCAGAAACACACACACACACACACACACACAGAAGTCAATGACCAAGTGAAGGAAGTTATTCTACAGCAGACCCAAAAGTCAATAGGCTTTGCTGGTTTAAAATCGTTAACTAGGTTCCACCAGCGGCGTGACGGCTCTACAACCGTGTCCAACACTGTTGAAACCACTAATTACTAATTAGTCATTTGGAGGACATCTTAACCCGAGGGGACTTCATCAACGATTTCAGATAAAAATCATTGACGTACAGGGCAAGGCCGTCCAAAGGTGGGATACTGGGGTTTGAGTCTTTCAGCCAATAGCCCGAGGGCATCGACCCCCAGAATATTCACCCCCCTCGCCCTCCCTCCCGCCCCAGCCTTCACCATCTCCCTCCGTCCCGCGGCCTCAGTCCGGTCTCCGTCTCTGGGTGTGGGGAGCTGGTGGGCAGACTGCATTGTGTTGGGCTGACCCCCAGGCCAGGGGTAAGAGCTGTGAAAGAGCTTTAAAGAGGAGCCTTTGGAAAAGGCTTCAGAAAATAAACGCCCTGCGCTTAAATGGGAGTAGAAAGGAGATTGTGAGCGTAAAAGGAGGTAGGAGCCATGACGGAAGGAAAGACGGCGGAAAGTTAGCAGGAAATAACTGAGAAGCGAAGGAAATGAGGAAGGTAGGAGTGGAAGGAACAACAGAAGGAAGGAGGGACTCAAATTAAGGTTAGAAACCAAGAACTAACTTGCAATGATTCTGGGGGCAACTGGACCCAAACACACAAAAGAGAGCACAAGGACTCAGAATGGGACGATTCTGAGGAGAGTAGCAGACAACAGACAGGGAGATGGACAGGGAGGAACGAAGAAGGTGACGACAACTATCTGACAAGAGGGGACTGGAACAGCGGGGTTTATGTGCTGCCGATTGATGAGGAGGGTGGTCGACAGGTGTGCAGGCAGAGGAAGGGACATCGAGGCTGGCTGGGAGGGCGTGACGAAACTAAAGAAAGATCCAGAAGTATAATAGTCGCCAGGCAGAAAGTAGGTCTGATGAGGCCTCTGTTTAATCAGCACGGTTAATATTCCTTCTTGACCTGCCCTCTCGAGAGCGGTCGTGCCATTTATCTCAGAGTCTTTCTCTCTCTCTCTCTCTCTCCCCCTCTCTCTCCCTTTCTCTGAGATGTTCAACGAGCGAGACAGCCAGATATAGTCTAGTCTACTCCCTCCATCACTCTCTCTCCCCCTCCCTCCCTCCCTCTCTCCGTGTGTGTCTCTCTACCACCCTCTCCATCGCAACCACCCAGTAGAGTATCATTAATCAAAGGGGAGGAAGCCAGCATACGATGGGCTAAGGAAGGCCTTTAGCAAACCAGGGACACCTAAAGCACCCTCACCGCCGTGTCTCCCCAGAGGACAGAGGGGCAGTCTGGCCTTGTATTATTAAAGTGCAACCAGCCAAAAAGGTCCTAGGTTAGATCCCCCAGCCTCTTCTACCAGTAGGCATCCTTGAGCAAGCAGTCGCACCCCTAACTGCGACTTAATGACCTGAATCTGTATTCACGGTAGATCGTGTTGGAATAAAGTGTCTGCTTTATAGTCAGGCAGTCATTGTGATTTCTGTTTCATTGACTTAAAAACATGGCACCAGATGTCGAAGAATCTGTTTTTCGGCATCAGAGTGATAAAGAAAGTAATTGACTCTTGATTCTAAAAAGGAGACTTGCATAGTGTGCAATACATTCTTTAACGCTTTTTGATTTATTTAAACTGACAGAAAATCAGCCATTCTACCAACATGAAGACCAGATTACATCTGTTCTTTTGAGCGTGAGTCACAGTGAAGGACAAGGGGAAAAGAAAACAACTAACTTATGAAATAAAGGTCTAAAAAGCAGCAAACCCTGGCCGCTACATGTTTAGAGTTACAGCGCTCTAGGAGTAATATTCCAGAGGTTTGAAAGCAGAATGTAAGCCTGAACGGCTAAAAAGAGGAAGAACATTTTAAACGGGAGACTGGCAGGGGATGAGTCAGACTACTGAGAAGGAGAAAAAAGGAAAGCGAGAGAGAGAGCGAGCACACTCCAGCCCAGACCACATTAGTTTAAACGTCGCTTCCAGACGGGCATTAAAACCGAGCGGTGAAGCGAAGACATCAGAGGACTCCATTCGCTCCTACTCCACTCCCTCAACTGAAGCTGGCCTTTACACACACACACACACACACACACACACACACACACACACACACACACACACACACACACACACACACACACACACACACACACACACACACACACACACACACACACACACACACACACACGTCACACGTTTAAGTGATTCTAATCCAGCGGACTTGTTCTAGTTGTGTCATTTACAGAACTTCGTTAAGCACTGTATGAATAAAGTTGAATTGATTGTGTGTTAGATAAATAGGATCGAGTGGCCGAGACTGTCAACCAATACGAACACACGGACACGTGCAAAAGCTGGGGCTCTTGTGGCTCCGTAAACCGTATTGTGGCGCATTTTATGAAAAAACTGACATGGGGGCGGGACTTATAGTAAGTGGGATACGATTGGCTCGTTCAGGGTTCGATTCGTAATCATGGGAGTTATTTTGGATTTACCGAAGGGTATTTAAGTTGTATTAATTTCACAGACGGGGTTAGATGTCATGCACGATGTGACCTCGGGGATCGAACCCAGAACCTGTCTTCCGACCAAAATGGACCCTTCTCACAAAGGCGTCATCGTGAATCACGACAGTAGACGCGATTCCGCCCCCCATTATCGACACAAACTGAGATTGTGGATTTTAATGTTGCGAGACAGAAAGCCGTCATCGACGCTGGGGAATTTCGCCCCCATCTTACCATAACCACCGCTTCTAATAAAAAACCCGGCAACACAGCACTCCCTCGACTCTCCCAGACAGAGACACTCATCGTACCTGTTCATATCCTACTCCACTACTTCAACAGAGTGGCAGTGTGTTTGCACAAGCACTCTCTCTCTCTCACAGCGAGACCCACACATAAAAGATATACGAGAGAGAGACAGAACAGTAGAGGGAGAGGGAGATAGAGAGCATTGGAGACAGCAAAGGAGGGAGACAATAAGAGAGAGAGTGAGAGAGAGAGAGGGAGAGAGAAAGTCCATGAGAGGGAGAGAGAGACAAGGAGAGCAAGAAAAAGAGAGAGCAAGAGAGACAGAGGGAGAGAGAGAGACAAAGAGCAAGAATGAGAGAGAGACAGTGAGAGACAGACATAGACATACAGAGAGGGAGAGAGAGAGCGGGGGAAAAGCCAGAGAGATGAGAGAGATTAGGTAGAGAGGGTGAGAGATTGATGTTGAAGAGGGAGAGGAAGGATTTCTTTTTTGCCGAGGGGAAACAAAGAGAGGTTTGAACGTGGGCGATCGGCGAGGAGGAGGAGTTGAGGGATCTGTCGACCACATCGCTTTGTAGATCTGCCGGGCTCAAGAGGTACAGCACAATATATTTTGGTGCCGCCGCAATGCAATTTTTTTTCAGACTTCCGGGTAAAGCTAAAAGGTCTCTCGCACACTCACTCTCTCTCTCACCCCCGCTCTCTCCTTCTGTTCTAGTCAAGCATGCAGAGAGAGATACAGAGACAGAAGGAGTCAGACAGAAAGGGTGAGAGAGTGAGCGAGAGACAGAGACAGAGACAGACCGAGAGACGGAGAGAGAGAGAGCGAGAGACAGAGACAGAGACCGAGACCGAGACCGAGACCGAGACCGAGAGAGAGGGACAAAGAAAGAGAGCGAGCGAGCGAGAGAGAGATGGAGCGAAACTGACAGAGAGAGATAGAGAGCAAGAGAGCAAGCGACGGAGAGAAACTAAAAAGCAAATATGCTGAAACAGGCCTTGAAGATGAAGGTCATCATACAACATTTAAAGCCCCAAACGACTGGGGGCGCCTTTAACGATCAATCAGCGATCGCTATACAGGTGCACACGCACGTACATCTCCACTTAATTGGAGATGCGCGCCGCACACACATTAAAAGAAGTTACTGCTCCGGCAGTGATACTGACGACCCCCTAAGTTACCCAAGGGTGTGTGTGTACGTGCGTGCGTGCGTGCGTGCGTGCGTGCGTGCGTGTGTGCGTGCGTGCGTGTCTGGGAGTGAGTGTGAGTGGGAGGGAGATTATTGGTGCTAGCAGTAGCAGGTAGGGATGCCCTGCGGCTTCCCGCTAGAGAGATCTTGACAGCCGTGGTTTATATTCGCTGTACCCCTCTTCTTTGCCCCCCTCTCACACTCTCCCCTCTCTCTTACCCCCCCCCCCCCCCCCACCTCTACCCTACTCTCCCCTCTTTCTCCATCCCTGCCTCCCCTCCAGTCGCCTCATCTCCCATCTCCACCCCCTCTCTCCTCCCATATCCTTCTCTCCGGTCCTCCCCTCTCCTCCGATTGACCCCCCTCTCTCTCCTCTCCCATTCTACCCATCTCCATTCCCTCAACTCCCGTATCCTAATCTCTCTCCTCCTCTTCGTTCCACCCTTGGCCTCCCCTCTCCTCCGATCGACCCCCTCTCCTCTCCCCTGGGTGGTCTTGTCTTCCCCTCCCGTTGCTTCTTCTTCTTCATCTTGCTCTTCAGATTTACCGCTCCGTCCATCAGGGTTTAGCTTTCCGTGTATCTCTCAGGGCCGCCTTCCCGCTCTCAAACAAACACGTCTCTCTCCCTCTCCCTCTCCCTCTCTCTCTCAAAGGCTTCCTACGGCCCTAAGCTGTTAACAGAAGCAGAATGAATTCCAACTGAACGAAAACCAAGTTTCAGCTGGAGCAGACCAGCCCAGGCCACTCCGGTAAACTGTTAAGCCTGCCTTCAAAATCTCAAACCTGCCACCTATGCATTTTTTTTTCTTATTGCTGTGCTTGTTTGTAAATGATTAGATTAGGGAGGACTGTTTTGTACCTGATCAAATCATTCCGTCGACGCTCAAACCGACGCAAACATCACACACAGAAAAACAACCGTGCACATTCGACACACACACACACACACTCACAAAAGTAATAGCCACATGAGTCATTCCTGTCGTTCCAGTGATCAGTAGAAGTAACACAACAGGAAGAAGAAAGCACAGGCTGTTTTCTGTCGCCGCAGCAGATGATAAAAGCACTCGTCGTGGCTATGAGTCCCTTAAAACATATTGAAAGTGACATTTTAAAAGGTCATCTTTTGGGGGACTAATGTGTTTATATGTCTGGGAACAAAAAGGAGGTTCAGCAATAGACAGGAATACGCGCCTCTTAAACACACACACACTCAAATACTGCCTCTCTTTTCCATCTATTGTGTTATGTAATATATATATTACAGTCTCTCTCTCTCTCTCTCTCTCTCTCTCTCTCTCTCTCTCTCTCTCTCTCTCTCTCTCTCTCTCTCTCTCTCTCTCTCTCTCTCTCTCTCTCTCTCTCTCTCTCTCTCTCTCTCTCTCTCTCTCTCTCTCTCTCTCTCTCTCTCTCTCTCTCTCTCTCGATACACTGTTTCCAGTGGCCCAGAGACCTGTCAATCAAGAGCAGACCGCCCGCCTATCATTCAGTCAGTCAGTCAGCCAGTCCAGCTGTCAGTCTGCCTGCCTTGTCTTACTGTCAAGGCTGCCTGTCGCTCTCATACCCCCCGTCTGTCTGTCTACCGGTCTTACTCTGGGTTTTAAATTAAGGGGTTTTGTCCAAAATAGACTTTCTACCTTCTTCTCACCGTGTCAGCTGAACGCTATAACACCCTAAATGTGTCTGCGTGCCACCTGGGGAAATAAAAACAAACCAAACTTAGAGTTCAGAGAACCCACGTCAACAGATTCTTTTTTTTTCCTTCTTCGTTTCCGAAGTTTGTTTTGCAGCACTTGAAGGCTATGTTTTGGTGTGCATAACTCAGTGTACGTACAACTCCGTCAAGGTTTCCCCTTCAGCAGGAGAGTTCCTTCGTCCCTGGTCAGGAGAAAGCAAGCGAGAACCGAAGGCGATTTATTGAGAATGTATCGGTAGAAGGTTTGTCTGTAATTTTAATTCATTTTTGACTCGACAAATGTGTTCTTACACTCAGGACTTGTTATGGATCGAGCAAAGTCTAACAAGATTACACACGCACACACTATCCTCTCAATTATAGATCTTACCCATACATCATTCATGAGTCTCTCTCTCTCTTTGCTGGTATTGTGTTCAAATGGTATTGGATACAAGCCAGATCACGAAAAATAAAAAAGGAACGATTACCTCATGGAGGGCGCACATGTGTATGTGTGCGTGCGAGGAAGGAAGGAAGGAAGGAAGGAAGGAGTCAGGGATGGATGGATGAGTGAACGAAGGATGGATGGATGGACGGATGGACGCGTGGAAGACGGATGCAGGGATTGACGGGCAGACAGAGACTCACCTGAAGCCTAACCAAAAGAAAACAGAGAAAAACTTTTTTTTCCCGCGACCCTGAGAAATTAATTTCAAGGCTCATTTCCTCTGTCTGACGTCTGCGCTCATAGCGGGGCTCTCCTGAATCAACACAGACTACCGCCTCACAGAGGACCCGCGCGGGGGGCAGATACTACTACCACGGGTGGGAGAGGAGCAGCGATAAGAGCGAGCGAGCGGGAGAGCGAGAGAGAGAGGTCCCAGGAGACAGTCACCGATACAGGAGAACATAAGACAAGGAAGAGGGAAACAAAGCGAGAGAGCGACAGTGGAAGATGAGGGAAGAGAGGGAGAGAGCTAGATGGAGAGGGGGCGGGGATGAAGAGAGAGAGTTTGAGGAGATGCAGGGAAACTGTCTGAGAGACCTCAAAGCCCTCCCCGACCACAAATGAAGTCCTCAGGGATCAAAGCTGTGTCTACTATTTACTGCTATTCCCATGCAGCTACAGTCAGACTAAAGGTATGTTCACACCAAAAGCGAAGCGAATGCTCTAGTCGCGTTACCTGGGTGAGGTTGTTCGTGCGAACCGTCAACTTTTCTCGTGCAAGTGATTCAGTATCCAAGCAAAATAAAAATATAAATAAAATATTTTAACTCGAGCAAATGACAAATTCACATGGATGGCGAGCAGAATCAAGCTAAATCCGCGTGAACCAGGTTGTTCGCACCAAGCCGCTCGAACCGTTTGCGCAGCCTGCTTGGCCAGTGGAATCTATTCACGTCTTTGCAGTGACTTTGTATGTGTTCGCTCCACGCCTTCGCTTTTGGTGTGAACGCAAAGTACGAAGCAGGTAGGGATGGGTAGACACAGTTAGACTGTCAACACTCGGGAACATTTCATCACTGCTGAGAGTATTCCAATATACAGCATTGGGAGCTGATAAAATTACGAAACTCTCCCATTTGTTTCGCAGTTTTCTGGGGGACTTTCTTCCCTTCAGGTGGTTTTAGCAATACCGGCGATACAACCCCCTAAAGAACATCATCCCCTCCCATGTCTACTAGTCGCCTGGTACTGAACTGCATCCAACATGCACCACTCCCATTTGGATCTGGAATAATGGACTGACACAATGTATACGAGAATACCTCGAGGCACGACAAGCATTTCATTTTTTTTCGTCCGAAAACCCAAAATTGCATTTATCAAATTCCAGTGGGAATTGAACCCCCAACCCCTCGAGCAGTTGAGCCAGACAGACCTCAGGTGTTGATCGGCGTATCTCTTCCTCGGACCATGTAATGATCAGGGGGGGGGGGTTCTTTTCACCGTTCAGCTAACACTCTCCCCCTGTCCCCTAAACCCCCTCCATCTGTCTCGTTCTCTCTCTCACTCTTCCTCTCTTGCCCCTCGTCCCCTGCGTCCTCCTCGTCCTCCTCCAGCCCGCTATTCATGAGGCCCATAAAGTCAAAGGGAGGTTTTATCAGGGGGATGGAGGGGCCCCTCGGAGACATGGCCGCCTCGGGGCCCCGGCGATAAAGACAGAGGGCGGGCCCTGATATTAACACGCTCAATGACTCACTGCCCCCGAGACCAAGACCCCCGCACCAATTGACCAGGAATCCAAGGGTGTGTATTTGTGTGTATGCGTTTATCCGTGCGTTTGCGTCCTTGTGTGTCTTTCCGTGTGTATATCTTTCTGTGTGTGCGTGTCTTTCCATGTGTGCATGGGTCTTTGTCTTTCCGTGCGCAAGTGTGTGTGTTTTCTCGTGGCTTCCCGTGTGTGTGTGTGTGTGCGCCTGTGTCTGTGTGTACGTGTGTGTGTCTGTGGGTGAACTTAGTGATGCCAAGCACAAGCACAACGGCAGTCAGACAACTCAAACCCGTGAGCAAGGACAGACCTTCTCGCGGACGTCTGGCACGCGTGTGTGCGTGCGTGTGTGAGTGTGTGTGTCTTTGTGACCTTATCCAGAGAGTAGTGTCACACGCGGTTGGTTATGGTACCAACCCTTTGGCTTTACAGGGACAGATGGGTGTGGTTTACTGCCAACGGTGATGAATCTGTGCTAGTGCGTGTCTGCGAGTGTGTGCGTGTGCGCGAGTGTGTGCCTGTACGCGCGTGTGTTTTTGTTTACTGCTGTTTTCAACCCCCTTTACTACTTTTTCTTTTTGTGTTACTTCTCTTCCCAAGATTACCCAAGAGGCCGTTTTGCATTCTTTGTTGGCCCTCCACTTATTCCGCTCTGCAGGGGAAGGAAGTGCGAGAGTGCTCACCTGCCAAGAAGAAAATAATTATTTCTTTATTTAAACAGGGACAGAGCACCTTAAACATAAGTGTAAAAATACAAGAAGTAAACTGCTAGATTACATCCTTGGGTCCCTAAACCTCCCACCCGTCCCCCTACATCTGCCATTATCCCTCTCGACGTTGGATAAGTAACCGTGGATAAGTGACCAGGCCAACGTCCATCATTCTATTCTCGTACTCCTCCCAAGCTCTCCGGCGGTATCATCTATAAATCAATATTATATAAATATATTGTCATTTAGCAGATGATTTAATCCGAAGCAATTTACACAATGGTATTATGAGTTTTTAATAGTTCCAGTGGCTCCATTTGAAACAACTCCAAAAATATCACCCTTAATTTAAGAAGACTATCCCACATTTTATTGGGATAGCTCGCTCTCTTTTTTCTCTCTTTTAATTTTATGTTGGCCAGAATTGAGTGGCACTGAAAGAAATTATCAAATAAATAATGGAAGAAACATGATCGGCATTTTGCGATGGATGTTTCACAGACACGTCGACGCAAGTGTTCGGAGTACCATGTACCCACCGTACGCTCATCACGGGGGGGGGGGGTGAGGAGGTCGTTATTCAAGGACGGACGTTGAACCAAGCAACAAATGAGGTATTGAACCAGCAACCGTTAATTTACGGGACTAACGAGCTCTGCCTACAAAAGGTTTTCTGAAGTCATCGAGCGAGACGAACGCCATAAAGAGACGATTGACAGGCCTGTGGAGAAAAAGACGCTTAAAAACATCTTCTCATGAGGAGAGCGGTATTACTGTGCAAGGAAACGTCCCTGTTTAAGCTGACAGAAGATTGGAGAATGGGCCGGTTTGAAGGAGAGACGGAAGCAGAGAGGAGTTCAGTGGAAAGGTGCACGGGATGTGGAGAGAGGACAGGCATGAAGGTAGTTTTGGGAAATGACACGGAAAATTGCAGAAAATAGTTGAATCGGAAGAGTGTCACTACGATTACGACAGAAACTTCTGAGGGGAGCCGGGGGAGTGTGGTGAGGAGAGATGGAGACAAGGAAGAGAGGGCGGAAATTAAATCAAAAACAAAGTACAACCAAAGATCGACGTTGTGGGACTCTCGCAGCTATTCCCAGTCACGTGCACACGCTTTGCTTTGCTTCCGCTGTTTCTGATGTATTGCACACATCTCAAGATCCCAAATCTGCGGTGAATACGTTGGCAACAAAAGTCATCGCCTGCCGTGATTGACGTCAGCCGGTGTTGTCACACGACGAAAACTGAGCTTAATTGATCACATGACTCCGTCACAGCGGTCTCTCACACGGAACGAGTATCCCTACGTGGAATCTGAAAGGACGCCATCCCTCAAGTGCTCGTAATCGCCCGTTTGTTAGGGTTGAACGGCCCCAATCTAAACAACATAATAGGGCGCACACCCACAAGCCTCCCTCCCACCTAGCGAGCATCAATTACTCATCGCAGTGATTAATCACTAATTAATCACCCAGTCAACAAGAACGTATGCGCACGCAGCTGGCTAAATTCAATTAACTAGTGTGTACTCTCTGTCTCTGTGTGTGTGTGTGTGTGTGTGTGTGTGTGTGTGTGTGTGTGTGTGTGTGTGTGTGTGTGTGTGTGTGTGTGTGTGTGTTCAACCCGTTCACCATACCGCCATGGGTAAGGGCGGCCAGGTTGAGCGCTTTAGAGAAACCGCTGTGATTGGACGAAAAGTACAGCATGGGTTCGAATGACGTAACAGACCAACCACGGTATAGAGGCCGAGGGTACCTGTTCGTACTACGACCGTGAGCCTATCGGCCTGTAATCTCAGTTTCCCCGTGACGTGGTGCTGAATTCAGGTCTGCTCACGCACGGGACCTTACCCGTTTTTCATTCGTGGCATGAACGTCTCAGCAGCACTGTATTCGTTTAGGGTAGGTAGCTAGGGGGAGTCCTGATGTCAGACTTGGGGACTGGCTTGGCGGGACACCCTTGACACACTTGACAGGGCGCACCTGACAGGGTACACCTCACGGTGTACACCTGGGGGGGGCGACAGGCCAGACTTGGGACTCTGTCGATGACACTGACAGCAAGGCAGAAAGACACTTAGCATTTGGCTCGCGGCGCTCCGATCTTTTGGGACGAGTTTATTTTTATTTTATTTTCTTGCGATCCCCCTCAGCTCCCCCGCTGTCGTTGACCTTGAATAAACCCGGACGACCGACTAATGGCTACGCCGGCCTAGGAAGTGGTCTATCGACGGGCGCCTGCAGTCAAACGCGCCACGTGTTGAAGGAAAGCAACGCTATCCCCCTGGGGGAAGGCCTTTGGGGAATGGTATAGGCACACACACACATATAGGCATACACAAAGACATTGTTTTCCCGACGCAGAAGTGGGGCTATTTCTTCTGTCACGGTGCATGCTAATGCAAAGTACGGACAGGGTACTTTATAACCCAAGCCATTTCCCGTAACTTCCTTCAAAATGTTTAAATATGTACAGCTAATAATTCAACGATCTCCCAGGACCCGATCTCTCATCTTCATACCCAAAGTGTGTCCATACCTCAAGGTTGGCGAAAAAACAAGTTGAATGTTTCATCTTCCGAATCTCAATAGAAGCTTAGATAGCTTTGATTTTGGCGGCAATATAGTAAATAGTGTGGAAGCCATGCTAGCTCCAGGCCTTCGGGAACGGTTGAATAAAAAATGATACAGAGCAGAGGGACCAAAGATATAAAACATCTGAGTGATGAAATACAGAGTGCAAGACGGGGATCATTCATGCAAAACGCAAACAGCCCTGTTGCACAGACGTGGCCCCAACGGGGGTCTGAACAAACACAATCTGTCATGCTAATCAACTCCTACCCCCGCGCCGGCTGAGGTCCGATGTGATTTGTTTTTGCTTCGCCCCAGGGGGTATCAGCCACTCCAGTGAGGGCTGTGAGGTTATCATGCGGTGGAGTGCGAGCTTACGGCGAGAAATATCGCGGCTAATCCAACACCGGGAAAGGTGAAACTTTTGAGGCGGCATCCGATCAAAATATGTTATTTTTGAAAACACCAAACGGCATTCATTATCGTCTGTTATAGTCCAGGGTAAAGGTTTTTTTTCTTGCATTACATTAATATGCATTAATATGTCATCCATGTTGGCTTGCGAATAAAAGTTGTTCCACTTATTCAAGCAAATAAATCCACATTCGCATAAAAATCGCAGAAAAAAATCAAATAAAAATCAAGCATGTTGAAGTCCCCTCTTACCGACATATTTGGAACAGTCCAATTAGCCGCCTGGTATAAATCTGGACACTAACGAAGAGCGTCGTTAGTGTCCATCCGATGCCATCTTCGGCTACAATCCCAAAATATGCCAAGAAGTATGAAAACTTTTGAATGACTTGTCAGTGCACGTCAGACACAATCACCCTCCCCCTCCCAACACACACACACACACAGTGTGTCCCCACTGGACCCTCAAGTCTCGTCGGCTGGGCTGATAAGCAGTATGACAGCAGCTCCAGTACGATTATTATTTATAGAACGGACATTCCGTCTTCGTGCAACTAGCCGGGCTGTCAGGAGAAGTTTACTTACCACCATCGGGTTGAATTAAATGTAATATGTCCGCCAGGGTTTTCTGAATGCTCTGCTGTTTTGGTTACGTTTTTTTTTTTCTGCAACTAGATGGATGTGGTTCTCTTTAAAGTTGGAGCTGTGTACGAAAGGCTAGAGCAACGACTGCATCGTCTTGCGACCCATCACAGTTCTGTCTTTGCTATCATCTCAATTTGAACGATGCTAACTGAGAGACGCTAATACCTCAGGGCTTGCTCTTGCGATGCTCCATTTGAAACAAAAATGATGACTTATTTCCGTTCATTTAGTTTCGAAACATAATGTCAATTCAGTTATTGCAATCAGGAATTATTGTTGTTTCAATTCAATGATAATGTTCTCCTGTGACATTTACGTTGAGTTTCCCAGAGTGAAACCAAAACCAAATGAGTAAACTTGTAAAATAACAATACGCTGCAAACAACTAGTCAGAACCATTTGTAGACTATCAGATCATCCAAGCAACCAGCCAGTAGCACCGGCCTCAATGCCAAAAAACACACACACAACAGACTCCGGAAACTGCTATTGCGGCAGAAACAAGGAGTCGACAACTTGACACCCACTGTGTGTGTGTGTGTGTGTGTGTGTGTGTGTGTGTGTGTGTGTGTGTGTGTGTGTGTGTGTGTGTGTGTGTGTGTGTGTGTGTGTTAGAGAGCTGAGAAGTGTTTCCCGAGTAAAAAAAAAAAAAAAAAAAAAAAAGTCCTTTCGTCTGTTATCACCAATAGGCTGTTAAATAAATCAGTTGCCCTCAGGCAAGCTGGTTAGCCCTATGACATGAGCAACACACCCATACACGCACGCAGGCTCATGCAGGGAGTAATCAGAGGCATCACTCATACCCCCAGATTGCTCCACAAGCTCCCATGGAGAAATATTGAAACCATGGGAGAAATATAGGGCATGAACACACACACACACACACACACACACACACACACACACACACACACACACACACACACACACACACACACACACACACACACACACACACACACACACACACACACACACACACACACACACACACACACACACGTTTTCAGATTTACGAGTGGGGCGAGGTTTTGTTTTTTCTGCCTTGTCAGAAAATATTGATCACCCAATTTTCGAACTTATACAACATAAAGCACGGCGACAGGAATGAGAGCGGGGGATAAAAGGGGAGGGACGGAAAGGACAGGAGGAATAAGTCAGGATTAACAATAGAGGCGGTGGATGGTGAATGATGGACGGATGACAGACCTATGAGAGACGGGCGGTTGGGTTAAGAGAAGAGGTGAAAGGTTGTGAGGAAACGAGGGATGATTGATGCACCAATGGGGTTTGCTGTGTGCGTGCGTGTGTCAGTTTGCCGTATGCATGCTTTTGATCTCTAACAGTTTCAGGCAACCCTTACAAAACTACTTCAGCAACCTCACAAGATTCATTCTCTACCTTCCTTCCTCGCTCTCTCCCTCAAGATAGTGGACTATTTTATTATTCCTTATTTATAGAACTGTTTTTAATATCACTTTTTACTAGAGCTATGTGCATTTTACTGTGTCCGTCTAGTTGTTTAAGTGCTGGACGCCAAGTTAAATTCCTGCGTGTCCATTGATGCATTTTGCGAATAAAAGTGATCCTTAATCTGATAATCCATTGATCAAGGTAGACTTCAGAGGAAGAATATTCACTCTCAACATCACCCTTTGGAACCAAACTATCGCATTGTCCTCTTTTCCTTGCATATAATCGCCCGGGTCCATTAATGGCGCACACACACACACACACACACACACACACACACACACACACACACACACACACACACACACACACACACACACACACACACACACACACACACACACACACACACACACACACACACACACACACACACACACCTTTTGCATCAACTAATTTATGGCAGCGAGCTAATGCAACTAGCCCGCTCAATGCTTGTCCAAACGATCAAAGTAATGATGCCGGTCGGCGGAGAAATAATTGAACGTAGAACATAATTCATTTCGGTGTGCAACGGTATCAGAGGCAAAACTGGGTGGAAGAATGGAAATAAAGTTGAGTTCAGTTAATTTGTCAAGTACGAACAGAGGCGTAGAAAAACGTAGGGACGCCACGTCTCATGTGTTGATTAGCTTGATTAATCACCCAGCTGGATTCAACCGGTCCGGTCATTCATCAAACTTTCGTTCAGTCCCCCGGAGGCAGCACTCGTGGTCGGTGTGCTCTCTTTGAGGGGACGCTGGGATTAGCCGCGGCGCGGCGCAGGGAATAGCTGTTAGCCTGAAGATTTAGCATGTTAGCTTGTTGAAACGCCACGAGCAGGAGAAGACTGATGCGGACAGCAGCGTCCGCTGCCGATTGGTTCTTATCTGCAAGGGCCAATCAGGGGGAGGGCTGGTCAACCAATGGGCCGATGTCATTGGCCCATTGGTAGCTGTTAGCCTGAAGATTTAGCATGTTAGCTTGTTGTAACGCCACGAGCAGGAGAAGACTGATGCGGACAGCAGCGTCCGCTGCCGATTGGTTCTTATCTGCAAGGGCCAATCAGGGGGAGGGCTGGTCAACCAATGGGCCGATGTCAACTTGGAATATGAGCAGTGTATCAGGGAAGTACAGACCTGTCGCAGCCAAGCAGGCAGACGGACAGACAGTCAAACACACAGACAATGTTCCAACTGTGTTGCCGATATCAGCCAAGTCAACCCGTGATTTCATGAGCCAGAAAATGAGCGCCATTAAACCTTCGACATTTTTTTCCATGACTCGTATGGATTTTACAGTAAAACTGGTAAACAAGACAACCGGAGAACAATGAGACATGATAAACCAACAGCCGCTGCTCTCTGAGGGCTGACAAAAGCGTTGAAAAAGATCCATACAATCAACACTTCTCGCGTCTTTTACAGCCAGGAGGGAAAACCAAGGCATCCATTCTCCTACTTCCTGTACGTCTGTCCTTTGACGTCAAAGCAACAAGCAAAACAAAAATAGACCACGGATAGATGACAAACACATTTGAACTGGCAAAAACATAAACAATTCGCAAACCAACACAATGACAGGTCAGGACATAGATGGAATCTCCCGAAGGGATCTGCTAGTTTGAGATTTTCTGTTTGAGCATGTTCTTTGTTTTTAAGCTAGCGTGCTAAACTACCCCCAGGGGGAGGGACACGCGCGGGTACAATACCCAGCGGCAGCGGGCTTTGAAGCTAGGACTTAGCGTCTCCTCCTTTAGCCCTTCAATGGGGGGATTAGGAGGGGGCTCTGAACACCATATTTCACCGCCCCGAACAACATTTATTTATTAATTTAGATTAAGTCCTCCATTGGCTATTTTTGATTGTATTGTATTTTTCAGTAAGCCACGAGTGTTAGTGTGTTTCTTTCTTTGTTAACGTGTGTGTGCGTCAGTTTCTGCTGCACATGCTTGTGTGTCTGTCTTCCGCCGTTGGGCCAAGTGGTTGTTGTGTACAGAGTGCGAGCGTGTGTTCGAGCTTGTGTTTGTGTGAGCTTGTGTGTGTGTGTGTGTGTGTGCGAGCGCGTGTTCAAGCGAGCACACGTGCAAGCGTGTGTGTGTTCGAGCGTGTGTGTGTTAGCCACTGCATTCCCTCTTCCAGCAGAAGTCTTGGCGGGGGTCCAGCTATTCTTGGACGCCGCTCAGAGAGAGATGGCACGCCAGAGAGAGACCAAGAGAGAGAGTGAACTAGGCCGAAGGAACCAGAGAGACCATGAGAGAGATTCCAGGGTCTCCCTCTGTCTTGTCTTCGTGCTGAGAGAGCGAGAGCGAGAACGAGAGCGAGAGCGAGAGCGAGAGCGGTTTATGTATGGCAGCGGCGCCTGGTTTTTAATGGAGCCCGGCGCTCCCGGAGTAGCCCCCGTGGCCCTCTCCATCGCCATGCCGACAGGTACCGCCTGCCACGCTCCATTAAGCCGCCGCCCCCGACGCCCCTGCCACGGGCTCCTGGATAAATACCGCAGAACTAAACAGCGCTGCATTAAGCAGGGGCTCGTCTGGGTGGGGGGGGGGGGGGGGGGGGGGGGTCGCGGCCGGAGGGGTGCTTCGGTCGTCTGACTCCTCGGTCGCTAAAGGGGCTGGGTTTGATGATCCTCCTTTGGTCGATAGGATGTGAGTGTAACCCCCGCCCCCCTTGGGACCTACACATCCTATTGACTACAGGAGGAGATAGAATGCGTGTGCACCCCCCCCTCCCAGGACGTATACATCCTATTGACCAAATTAGGAAATAGAAGCTGTGTGTGTGTGCCATAATAAATACCAAATGTTACATAGACACACGTATCCTATTTACTAAGTTATTAAATATAATGTATGTACCAAGGAGGGGGGGCATACACATTATATTAGAATATGTGTCGATGCACCACTTGGTATTTATTATGTCACACATACACTTTCTGTTTTCTATTAAATTTGTCTACGTTATTCGCAATTGATTTTGGCACGTTGCTCTTTCTGCGTTTTTAACTGTGTGGAGAGGAGACACATTAATTACGATTATCCCGTTATTTTCCAATTGCTAGAAACACATTTTGAAATATAATTATGAAATACAATAAATGGATTGTGATGTGGCAAACATCCTGATAGATGTACACTTATAGTATTATTTCACCACAAACGCTGCAAAACGATAGGATGAGGATTTATTTGATGAAAGCAAAAGATTCAGGCATCACAAAACTTGTTCTTTCCTTTGTTATGGAGTTTGTTGCCGTCCATAAAATCACTTCCCATCCTTCCATGACCAAACCCATATCTCCTTTCTCGGACAGAACTATTGCTATCAGCAACAACGCAAGCAACACAACCAACGAGGAGGTTTGAGTAAGAAAACACTGAGTGAACTGTTTGACATTGGCAGCGCTTATTCCTCCGTGTACGTCTCGGCGGGTCAATAAAACCTAATTCGATGCGCTTTATAAAGCCACGCAGACAGGCCGACTGGAGAGGCGTGCGTTACGCTCACAATGTCGTGTTCACGCTTTCCGCTGACGCTCGTGTCTGAGAAACAGGTGTTTAGTATACAAACGTAATCTCGTCATGGCGACGGCTGAAGGTCAGAGTAAACAAAGAGAGCGGGCGGGGAGGGACGGAGGGATTTGGGGCGGGGGGGGTGGGGGGGGGGGGGATGAGGCGCATGAGTTTTCCCAGCGAGGTGATCGGTCTCGTGCCGGTACTGATTCCCCTTTAATTAAAACCATACCCCCCCCCCCCCCCCCCCCCCATGCCGCCACCCACTGCTAGACGGACCGCCAGACTGAGATGGAGTCACGGCACGGAGAGGCAGGGCTTCTGAGGAAGGCACTTCAGAGTTCCTGGAACAGAAGTGCCTCTGAGCTGCCTGGTCGTCGTGGGGAGGCTGGGTTCAATTTCAATTTCAATTTTATTTGAAAGGGACGACGTGCAAATAAAACCTAAATGTAACCATTTGATGCATCACACCAGAGTTAGCCTTAGGCAAATTTACACCCGAGGTCCCTAGGTACAATTTGGCAAGTTGGCTAATGTCAAGGGTTTAGCTTCATGCTACGCCCAAACATGGAGTGATGGTAAGTTGGTGGCGGGACGAAATGGGTCCTACGCTTCACACTGTGACGAGGGTGATCAACATGCACGTCCACGTAGGCACACACCCACCCACTGCTCCACCCAGTGCGAGGACTACCAGTAGAGATGACTTGTTAAACTGGGATTAAGACAAGGAGGGTGGTGGACTCTGAAACGTCTCGTTCGATGTCCCCTGTAACTTAATGCTCACACTTCAGGACTTTAGGATTTCATGAGGTGAACCAAACGCAGTGACTGCATGAACATGCGTGTGTGTGTGTGTGTGTGTCAGTGTGCGGGTGTGTGTGTTAATGCTTGTGAGCGACTGCTTAGAATTACATATTTTCATTAACATCTCACTCCTCATCGTTTGCTCAGGCCTTTAGGGGGCATGTGGGAGGGCAGCATGCTAGCGCAGCGCTCGGATGGAAAGGGAGACGTGCTCTGAACTCAATCATATCTGACATAAGTGCCCCCCCGTTGAAGCTCATTATATCTAGGTACGGGTGGGTAAAACACACACGCGCCAATGACATTCTGATATCGTCTGTCATCTCCCTCTCTTCTATTCTCCTTGTGTTTTCACTCTCTCCCTTTATTGTGCTTTTACTGTGTCTATTTAAAAAAAATTAGCTGGTCTCCATATATTTATCTGAATTCTGTTGCATTTGCTGAAAATATCTCTCTCTCTCTCTCTCTCTCTCTCTCTCTCTCTCTCTCTCTCTCTCTCTCTCTCTCTCTCTCTCTCTCTCTCTCTCTCTCTCTCTCTCTCTCTCTCTCTCTCTCTCTCTCTCTCTCTCTCTCTCTCTGCAACAATGGAAATTAGGCTTGAATGTTTAACATTCAAAGTTTCTTTCAGTGTCACTCCATAACACTAGCCTTCAAGCTCAGTGTTTTGGTCCATTGCCTTAATACCGAGGTTCCGTGTGTGTTCCAAAAACTGTGCAACCAAACTCTATTAACATTTTCTAACTCCTGAGGTTTCAACCTCTGCCTTTCACATCCATAAAACAAAGGGCATTATGAACGGTGAAAGCGAACGTTTTCTTCCTTACCACGGCAGAGTTAGAGAAAGGAGAACCGCGGTGATATTTTTTTCCAGACAATGGTAAATTTCAGAGACCCAGTGACTCAGAGTCTATGTCTGGTTTTTCTAAATACCATCCCAATTACCTGACCAACATCCGGCGTCAAATAGAAATACCACAGACTCCCGGGTTTACGTTCGCCGCCTGACAAGGGTTGGTTTTTTCGTTGCAACACCACCCCTCCGCCCCAGACTTCAATTCATTTTATAGAATTCTAAAATACTATGGTAAAATAGATTTTACCAGCAGGTGTGAGCTTCGATAGCCATTCAAATTAGGCCTTTTCCTATGCCTTAAGGTAGGGTTATGTTTTGGACGTTGACACACAAAAGACCACGCAGACACTTCCACGCAGTCACTAGCCTGTTTTGGTTCTGCGCCAGGTTTACGTGCCTTGACGCAAGGTTACAATTTATGGGAAGCGCATGTAAGGCCCTTGCGTTGGACGCAAGCAGGGTCCGCAAGGATGTAAGCGGTCTGGAAACCCCCTTGCGAGGCGTCAACGTCAAAGACCTACCGGACTCGTTATACATCCGGGTAGTCAGCCCGTAAGCTAATGTCTTTCCCTACTTGGTGTGTTGAACTTGAGGAATGTAGACTATCCCTGGGTGAGGGCAATCCTATCTAGGGGGTTAGGTGCAAGGTACTCACCGCAGGTCCACAGCCACTGTAGGCGAACAGCTCTCTCCGTGACACGCCGCACAGGCACCTCATTTCCTCATTCCCGTCGTTCAGTTTCCATGTGTATTTGCAACCAAAAGTTCCTTCATAGAAGTGTCTTGTCAGAAAAACGTGTGTCCTTTGGGTTAGGTCTAACAACCCGAATCTCACCGGCAGAACCTTCAGAGACTCTCCACTCAAGAGTCTCACTTCCTGAGACTCACCTGCAGCTTCAGCTGTTGCCATTTGGCGCTAATGAGGACCCTCAACTCCGCCCCCTCTGTGTGATGTCAGTACTGCCACTAACCATAAACAACCTAAAGCAAACCTAATCGTAACCCTAAGTGACATCACAAGTGGGAGTGTCCACTCAGATATACGCTGAATAGATTAGCCACATTGGTGGTCAAATATGGGCACACTAACTCATGTCCCCCATTATTTTACATTCCTCCGTATGTCTGAGACTTCTGAGCGTCAAAGTCTGCCTAATTATCGTTATTATCGGAATGAATAGGCGCGTTTTTTAATTGAGCAGAGACATTTTAATGGTCGCCTTGCTAACGATATGTCGGTTATTTTCCCCAAGAGGCTGGTCAGCGGGTGCTTTTTGAGGACGTGTCCGGCTTTGACTTCATTAGAAGGTATTGCCGCATGAATAATGCATTATATGCATACCCACACAGGGACTGACCCACTGCCTGCTGTTAGCTCAAAAGCAACACACACATACACACACAGCTAGGGCAAAAAGCTTAGGTTAGAGAGAAAGAAGTGTGGCCCGTGCGTGTGCTTGTGGATAATGGCTGGTTTAAGCAGCCTGACCTGGCCCTCCTCAGACTGATTGGGCTCTGGGGCTGGGGCAGGCTGCACACCTGTTGAACCAGCCATCACCACACACACTCAGGGGATTCTTCTGTTTGTGCACCATGCTATTTCTCTTTTTCAGGTGTTTGTTTACCCTCAAGAAACAAACAAGGGACGTTAAGAACTATCAAACTGACGAAAGAAAATACTGATCAACAGTCCGACAAAATAAGAGAGAAATTAACAAAGAAATGCAAGATGAACTACAGCTTCCTCGACGTTGTCGGTTAACTAACTGTCCCAGTAGGGCAGTCAGACACGCACAGGTTGGAGGGAGACAGAGAGAGGTTAGGGGGGGTGAAAGATTACAGAGAGACAGAAAGAGAGAGAGGTTAAGGGGATGAATAATGGTTAATAATTGGCGCAGAGGGAGGGCTGAATAGGCACGCACGCACGCACGCACACACACACACACACACACACACACACACACTCACACACACACACACACACACACCTGGCTCTCATATAACTTATATAATTATACCCCCCAACCCCATCCCAAGTTGAACACACACAAACACACACACACACACACACACACACCCCTGGCTTTCATAGAACTTGAATATCTATACCCCCCATCCCAAACTGATGGATGACACACACACACAGAAATCCACACACACTCGTCGTCTATGCATAATTCAGTGCTGTTTTTTTTTGCGTGCGGCCGGTGCATCTATTAAATATACATGGCGATGCCATAGCAAGGACAAGAGCCAGAGAGGGATGGAGAGAGAGAGAGAGAGAGAGAGAGAGAGAGAGAGAGAGAGAGAGAGAGAGAGAGAGAGAGAGAGAGAGAGAGAGAGAGAGAGAAATAGTTGAGAAATAAAATAAGGAGAGAGGGGGGGATCAATTGGAAGGGAGGGACAGCAAGAGGGAGGCATAGTGGGAGAGAGGGTAGAGAGAGGGTACTATGGGGAGTGAGAGGGAGAGAGGGAGAGGGAGAGTAAGAAATGAGGAAGAGAGAGGGAGGGGTGTAAGTGAGGAGGAGAATGATCGAAGGATGGGAGGGGATATTGGAGGAGAGAGGGGGAGAGAGAACTAGCTGAAAAAAAAAAAAAAAGTGAGTAAAATTATAGTTGGCTTCGCCTTCGTTGACATATATATATTTATATAGGCTATTTTATACTTGACATGGCTGCGCATACATATTCCATCTGTCTATTTATGTAGCAACCGTCAATATCATTGACGTACTGTCTAACCAAGCAGAGAACGGGCGAACGGAAGCATATATAGTGCCCGCACACACACACACACACACACACACACACACACACACACACACACACACACACACACACACACACACCAATAGGACACAGAGTCACTTAAAGGCTTGTCATTTTTTATTAAAAACATGTCTTCTCATAAATGTACTCCCATGTATTTCATAATTAATGCTGTGCTGTTATTATCATGTTCAGAGTGGCAGGAGAGGGGGAGAAGAGGGGAGGAGAGGAAGGAGAGAGGAGAGGGGGAGAAGAGGGGAGGAGAGGAAGGAGAGAGGAGAGGGGAGGAGGGGAGAGGAGGAGAGGGGAGAAGAGGGGAGGAGAGGAAGGAGAGAGGAGAGGGGGGAGAAGTGAAGAGGGAAGAGAGGTAGAGAGGGAAGAAGAGGGGAGAGGTGGAGAGGGGAGGAGGGGAGAGGGGGAGAGAGAAGAGGAGGGGAGAGGTGGAGAGGGGATAGGAGGGGAGAGGTGGAGAGGGGAGGAGGGGAGAGGGGGAGAGAGAAGAGGAGGGGAGAGGTGGAGAGGGGAGAGGAGGGGAGAGGAGGAGAGGGGAGAGGAGGAGAGGGTAGAGGAGGGGAGAGGAGGAGAGGGGAGAGGAGGGGAGAGGAGGAGAGGGGAGAGGAGGAGAGGGGAGAGGAGGGGAGAGGAGGAGAGGGGGGAGGAGGGAGAGTTGGAGAGGGGAGGAGGGAGAGTTGGAGAGGGGAGAGGAGGGGAGAGGAGGAGAGGGGAGAGGAGGAGAGGGGAGGAGGGAGAGGAGGGGAGAGGAGGAGAGGGGAGGAGAGGAGAGGAGGAGAGAGAAGAGGAGGGGAGAGGTGGAGAGGGGAGGAGAGGAGAGGAGGAGAGGGGAGAGGAGGAGAGGGTAGAGGAGGGGAGAGGAGGGGAGGGGAGAGGAGGAGAGGGGAGAGGAGGGGGGAGGAGGGTGATAAGAGAAGAGGGGCAAAACAGAGGTGAGATGAGGAGAACGCAGAGTAGAAGAGAGGAGAGGAGGGAATAAAGAGAAGAAGACAGGAGAGGAAAGAAGAAGCGGTCATGAGAAAAAGGAAGAGATTTGGAGCTGTTTGGAAGTAGGAACAGAGCAACCTAGATGTAAAAGACTTGAGCTAAACCTGTCGTGTCTGTTCTGTTATTCCCGTCCTATAAGTCCTGTTCTGTCTCTTCCTGTTGTGATGTAAGTCCACGTCGTCTGCCCTCTTTCCACCACCACCACTCCTCCCCGACCCCCTTCTTCTTATCCGGTTCTGCTTAGCTTAACAGTCGGCCATTTTGAACCCAAAAGTTCACTATGAATACGTCAATTAACTGAAAAGTTAATCGGGATCCTTATCGTTTCTTTTTTTTTGTTCAATATAAGTCAAGGGAAAGTGGAAGAAAACATATGTGGCTTATTGTTTTAGAAAATTATTATTTTTGATGCTTTTGTTTGACAATACCTTAGTCTTCCATGGCTGCTCATGGCTCTGGTATCTGGAGATAATCATTTCATTAATTTAGACATTTCTCTTTTCACATGTAAGGTATATTGTCCAAGCAAAAGTTGGATTTCATATCCACAGAGAACTTAGATCTGTGACTTTCTTTCTTTCTGGGTTAATAAGGGTCTTATAGGCATACAGTATGCATGCTAAAAGGATGATATACATTATTCACAGATTAATCTATCGACTATCCCACTTTGGAATGACCTTACTTTACACTGAAAGAAGGTGAGCTGAACTTGCACTTACCCACAATGCAGTGCTGCATTAGATTAATTTAGTAATTCCACTTGCCCTCGCTTCCTAAATCTTTAGATGTTCTCCTCGCCATTGCACCTACTGACCCTGACATATTTTAAGCTTGAGAACAAGCAGGAATCGACTTTGGACCAAGTTTACATCGGTGAATCCCACACTGATCACAATATTACAACCACACCCAGTTGGCCTTGAAAAAAGCATTTTAATAAGCCAATTTGGCAGTTTTTAAAAAGTGGTTCATCAGTATGTATATTGGTTCTCCTTTGAGTTTTGATGGATGCTTAGTAATAACCTTCACTTTGAATTCATGAATACATTCATGTCTACCTTCCTTTCTCTCTCTCGCTCGGTTTTGCTTATGTATTTTTGTCCTCGTCTCTCCCTGCTCTCTCTCTCTCCCCCCCTCTCTCTTTCTATTTCTCCATCCTTCTCTCTTTCTATCACTCTTTCTCTTCATGAACAAAACAATATTCTTAGTTTTCCAGAGAACATCCGTGAATAAAGGATCTTCTTTGTGTGTTTACAAAATGCATCATTGATTTTGTCCTCATTGGTTCAAGACTTTCATAAGTAAACCCTGAGTCCTTGGGGAGATAATTAGCGTTTTTCATTGAAAACTCCTCATTTCAATTTCTGAAAACACGTTTTCAAAATAATTTTTCAGTACGGTAAAAACACAAACACACACAAACACACACACACACACACACACACACACACACACAAAGACACACACAGACACACACACATACACACAGTTTTAAGAGTGTTTCATTACGGACAGTTCTTGAGTCCCACCGAAGTTTTCTCAATCTTTGTGCTACTTTTGATTAAAATATTGAATAAAATAAAATAAAAAAAGAGTCCAAACCATGCTGAAACTTTACGGCTAATTTCTTCAGATTTAGCTCCTTTACTGACCACTCGGAAAATTGGAAGCAACTTTAAAGATGAGCGAGGCGTTTTCTTACATTTCTTTTCACATTGTGCACATGTTATGCACCGGACGTATTCTCCCGAGAAACCATCGGGGTTAACCGTCCAATAAGGCTGAAAACATAATTGCTAAATTCCACTACTGACACTCGCAGTCCAAGTTTTAATTACATCTCCATTTAATTTAACTTAAAACCAATTTGCCGGTCGGCCGAGGATTCCTCAACTGTCCAGATTCCTCGTCTCGAAATCTTTGCCCCAAAAAAACATCGTTAGGTTGTCCGTTCATAAGAACACTTTCTTAACACCGCTGCGTGTTACGCAACAGGATAACTTATAATCATCACCGTTGGCATTTGGTCATTCAGAAGACCCCTTTTATCGACAGCGAATCACAAGCGAGGCTGTGTACAATCAAAGCGTACGAGCACAACAGAACAGACCCCTGTTCAAAGAGGGGTCAACCTCAGACAGCCCCAGGTGTGTCTCATCACACTAATTATGGGTCTTGCTGCTTTTATGTACCAGGGGCCGGGCGGTAGACTAAGCTTCATTAGTCTGGTTTGCTTCCCGTGCCTTGAAACATAAAAGGAGCGCGTCCATAATTAGTTAAGAAAAGAAAACAGGCAAAAAAGAACAATATTAGCCGGGCTCTTGCATCAGAGCCGAAGAGGAATCCTGAGGAACACTTTACAATCAGGGTGCTTAATTAACCAATAAAGCTTTAGTTAATACATGAAGAGAGTTAACAAACAAAAAATATGAATGTATAATATGTTTGTTGTTATAATCAGCGGCATCAGTCGTGTTGTTTACACTAGAGTGTTCACACTCGAGCTTTTATCGACAGGTAACCCTCTTACCTACCGACAGGTAAGAGTTTGCACTGTCCAACCCGGCCTATAGTCTCAGTGAGGGCCCCAGAGGTCCAGGGTCTCAGTGAGGCCCCCCAGAGGTCCCCCCCTCCGTCCCGGCCTCTAGTCTCAGTGAGGGCCCCAGAGGTCCAGTGTCTCAGTGAGGCCCCCCAGAGGCCTCTAGTCTCAGTGAGGGCCCCAGGGGTCCAGTGTCTCAGTGAGGCCCCCCAGAGGCCTCTAGTCTCAGTGAGGGCCCCTGAGGTCGTTACCTCGCCGCAGTCACGACGGCCAGCTGGTGGGAAGGATATCACATAATCCAAGACGCACGCCACACGCATTCTCACGCCACGGTGGCAGACTGAGAGGCTGGGGGTGTGAGGGACTGGTGTGGAAGGGGGGAGAGGGAACGAAGGAAGGGTTTTATTTGGGGTGTTTCGTAAAATATTCTAAATTAAATTACAGTGTTGAGAGTCTGAGGTGTGGACTCATTAGAAACAAAGTTACACTTTTGATATTCAGAGGGGGTAAAGTTGTCCAAAAGGATACCGTTGGGTACCAGCTCTGAATTCTACGTAGCGGTACTGGTATCGGTTTAGATGTGAACAGTACCCAACCCCACAACCAAGACGCTCCGGCAAGGTCATTTTCAGCCTTACACCAAATTCAACACCTCTCACTGTGTGTGTGTGTGTGTGTGTGTGTGTGTGTGTGTGTGTGTGTGTGTGTGTGTGTGTGTGTGTGTGTGTGTGTGTGTGTGTGTGTGTGTGTGTGTGTGTGTGTGTGGTTGTGTCTGCGTGTGTGCACGTGCGTCTCCCCTTTTCTTCTGTCTGCGTGCGTGTCATATACCTATGTGCTCCAAAGTGATGCACACATACAGACATACACACGCACAACACACACACACGCACAACACGCACACACACACACACACACACACACACACACACACACACACACACACACACACACACAACATTAAACCAACGAAAACACCATTGGTTTCCATCCTCTATCCAAACAGACCAGCAATAGCGCTCCTGAACGCATCATTTCAACAAACGCTACGTAAGCCCTCTGACGGTGTTGGCTCTGTGTTTACCCGGTCCGCCGCCGACCGCATGTCGCAGGGGGGCTCTTAAATGCATTGCGGGTCGTCACACACAGATGAGAGCAGTGCCCTGGGTCTAGCACCGGTGGGCCACATTCTTTGAGACATCTTTGCCATCGCTGCCTCTGCACCAAGGAAACAACATTTACGTTCCCCCGCTGCATCTGAACCGAGGAAACTACATTTACATTCAGGGCATTTAGCAGACGCTTTATTCCGTCTAAATGACTTTATTAAGTCATTTAAGTGAAGTTACAATGGGTCATAGACAGATTTATACACGTTCGGCAGAGTCAACCATGCAATGCGACAGCCAGCTCGTCGGGAGCAGTCAGGGTTAGGCGTCTTGCTCAGGGACACCTCGACGCTCGTCGAAGAGGACCCGGGGATCAAACTAGCAATCTTCCGGTTATATGGCATCCCGCTCTACCTCCTGAGCTAAGCAGACCCGCCCAAACTGGAAGCATGCTGATCACCGCTACAAGTGTGTGCATGTGCGCGTGTGTGTGTGTGTGTGTGTGTGTGTGTGTGTGTGTGTGTGTGTGTGTGTGTGTGTGTGTGTGTGTGTGTGTGTGTGTGTGTGTGTGTGTGTGTGTGTGTGTGGTTGTGTGTGCGTGCGCATCAAGTCACAAAAGTCTTCCATCCATCCGAATATAGCTGCATTAAAGTTGGGAGCAGTAGGCCAAATTAAAAACACTCTAAACTCTAAAACACTAAAATTATCCCATTACCATTTCCAAGAAAAAAAACAATCCGAGTATAAGTCAACTTCAGGTAATGGCAAGCCTTTATAATAAAACAAAAACCTATTTACGGAACCTCAAAAACTGCCGTCTTGGGGAATTTAACTTTAGGGGAATTAAAAAAAACGCGAAAACAACAACAGATTATATTTTAGCATTCCAGGGGTGGTCTCGGCCCAACTGCCAAGCGTTTAAAAATACCTCGGCAGAAGGAGAGGAACTACTGAGCACAAATGGAGGTCGTGGGGGTTGGAAAGTGGGTTTCAAAGGACTGTTTGTTAGCGTACGGTTTAATAAGGAGCGATAAGGGGAGATGGAGAAGGGGGTGGCGGAGAAGTAATCAAATAAATAAATAAATAATTGATTAAATAAATGTAGGAGACTTCCAAGGGCATGGGATCGATTACTCACCACACTCACGTAGAGACAAACACACACACACACTCGCGTAGAGACACACACACACACACACACACACACACACACACACACAAACACACACACACGCACACACTCGCGTAGAGACACACAAACACACACACACAGATACACTTAACAGTCCATCTAATAGTCTCCTGTTTCCCATTGTAAAGCCTGATTAAACTGAAATTACTTCCTCTTCAAATCAACAAACTTTAGCGGGTGTGTGTGTGTTCAAGCGTGAGTGTGGGAATGTTTGTGTACGTGTGTATACGTGTGTGTGTGTGTGTGTGTGTGTGTGTGTGTGTGTGTGTGTGTGTGTGTGTGTGTGTGTGTGTGTGTGTGTGTGTGTGTGTGTGTGTGTGCGCGCGCGTGTGTGTGTGTGTGTGTGTGTGTTGGCGTGCGTGCGTGCGTGCGTGTGTGCGTGCGTGCGTACCCCATTAATGGACCCGGGCGATAATATGCAAGGAAAAGAGGACATTGCGAGTGTGAGTGTGAAATTTGTGTGTACGTGCGTAAACGTGAGTGTGTGTATTTGTGGGTCTGCGCGCATGAGTGATCCGTGTGGAAATGTCTGTGGTGTGTGTGTGCTTTTTTACATAAAGCCAATAACACTCTGGTGTTTGTGTGTGTGTGTATGTTGATGGCAGCAGAACCATCTATATTTACTTAAACTGCTCAAGAGAAACATGGCAGTCCGTTAAGTTCAAATTGCTGGCCTAACGGACTGAGTGTCGTTTCCATGGCGGCATGCGATGCGAACCTCAGGAAACACGCAGAGGAATCTCGTTTGTTCTGCCTCATAAGTCCAACATTTCCACTTCCAGCCGCCATCTTTTATATATTTTTAAGGACCCTTAAACCGTTGAGATTTCGATTTATTTTTTGTCCTCCGTTGTCACTGTGCTAAGCCTAATTACCGAGGGGCCCTCTTCCACACGCATCATCTCCCGCTAACGGGAAGACGAGCCACTGGCTCTCCCCTCGTTAAGCACGGCTCGTTAAGGCATCCTTCGTTAGGAGGATGGCCCCTTGCTCCGCCCGCCAACGGCTGTCTGTCGCTTCCCGGCGGCGTCGCCGCTGAGGCTGATTGGAAGCAGGGTGACGTGCACGTCAACACACACACAAACACAGGCCCACACAAACACAGGACTACACAAACACAGGCAGAGTTGCATGGCCAGGCTCACACACACAAAGACAGCCATGCACACACATGCAGATACACAGACACAAACACAAACACACGCAGGCACACACACACACACACACACACACACACACACACACACACACACTCACTTGTCTGCAAATCGAAACACATAACACACATGTGCGTGTCACAAACCAGCCCACGTAAACACATCCATGCAAACACGCACACACACAAACAAAGTTAGAAACACACCCACACATAATCGCATATAAACTGACTTGCACGGCCACGCAAATGCCCACACGTACCCTCACAAACATACACACACAAACATACACACACACACACAAACACACACACACTCATGTCATTTATTTTAATGAGTTTCCCTGCTCCTTCTGCTATATGTGGCAGCATTATCATCACCACTTAAAACCTGATGCCTCCCTAACAACAGCCAGGACCCCATCATGAGGCCCGCCACGGAACGTTCCGGTCTCTCTGCCTCCCCCCCTCTACTGTCCGTCAGATTGTAAAGCGTCGTGATTACTGGCTGCTTCTTTGTTTATTGTTTGCCTTCACAATATAATCTCTGCATTCTCTCTCTCTCTCTCTCTCTCTCTCTCTCTCTCTCTCTCTCTCTCTCTCTCTCTCTCTCTCTCTCTCTCTCTCTCTCTCTCTCTCTCTCTCTCTCTCTCTCTCTCTCTCTCTCGTCCATCTCCCTCGCCCATCTACAGGTCCTGTGTACCGCTAAATCCTCCCTGACGTGACTGTACTCCCGGTCTTCAAGCCCCATCCTTCACGTCTGAAGCACTCTCCACCTTGCCCCAGGCCAGGCCCCTGAAGCACACACGCACACACACACACACACACACACACACACTTGTCTTCTTCAATGAAAACCAAACCCTGAGACAACTTCTTGGAGATGAGAAGCGATGAAGTGGTTCTATAGCGGAGCTGGGATTGACCCGGCAGGGTCTCGACTTAAAGGTGATGTAGGGGAGATGGAAGAACCATTGAGTGTCATTTGTTAGGATTGCCTGTAATCCTGTCTGCCAGGTATTAGTGAGTGAAATGTGCTGTGAGAATATCGGATTGGAGTCGACTGCACCTGCCTCTGTGTGAGCCAACTTTGATTTGGGACAGCTCCCGGTTCGTTCAAGCAGGGCTACTCCGCCCTGATTGGTTTGGAGGATTCAGCTCGCCTGTCAATCACGAGTGTGCGACACGTAACACTTCCCACTGGTAGAGAGACGTAAGGAGGGAGGGAGCAGAGAGAGGGAGGCTTTTCTCGTCGTTTGGCTTCAGAATCGTGTTCTCAAGCAGAAGTAGAAAAAAAATGTAAATGTTGATATTGATTTCATATTTTGAGACCTGCTAAAATAGGTTAAGATTTCCTTTAAGGTTTGTATCGGCTAGGAATCAAGACATCCTCATAATGTTTTGAAGGTAGTTCAGCTGTAGAGGATTGGGTTTATTGGATTTGGCTGTAAAAAAGCAATTAAAAAGATATAATGTCAGCGAATATTGTTGAATATGGGATACGTATGAGCTGACAATGTGAGGAAGTTTTATTTTAAAACACAGGCATGTGTTGCTGTGTAGTGGGACTGTGTGTACTGTGTGTGCATGTGTGCACGTGACTACATGTGGTGTGTATTTATGATCTGGGCTCTCACTCTAGACTTGGCAATTCACACCCAAGCGCTTTCGTGATGATTATCTCATCACACCCTCCAATATTGGAGCAATTTATTTTACTTTGGTTTATTGTAACATTCATATTCATGAATACGACTCACATGAGATATATTTCCACGTTAATTCTTTCATGAAAATTCAACCCTATTTCGTAACTTTTTTAATTACTTATTTTTGCGATCTCTTTTTAATTCCGATAACTCCTGTACCCCTCCCGTTCCCCAG
>NC_044066.1:20639081-20644081 GCF_902167405.1 Gadus morhua | reverse complement strand
GTTTTACAGAAGGGAGCATCCAGTTTCCGTGCAGGGCGTAGACGGTGTAGCTACGGTGGTTTGATATAAAGTGGTTAAGTCGACACATCAGCTTTTAACTTTGGATTTAGATCGTGCTTAGAAATCATAACACAGGCCTTAATGCTTAGTTAAGATGAATTTGTTTGCTTGTATTCAATTTCTTTTTTGCTATTAATATTTAAAGGCTATTGTGCATTTATGGACCATGAGTGAAGACAGCAAAGAGCCGACAACATGTAGGATGAGATCCCAGGCTGGACAACGCCGGGTTGTAAACCTGTCAAAGTGTTAAGCGTGCTAGTGCCTTAACTGTTGACACCGTGGTCAAAGACCAGATCACATGACACAATCTAGAACCCAAACAAAGCCAGACCTATTCCATTGAAGGTCCGCTGTACACACTGCTCAGGGAAAACAACATCCAGTCCAGTTTAAACAAGTTTGAAACAGATAAAGGCTAAAGTGGGAACAGAAGCGATCCCTTCTCCACATCGGCGGGGGAATTGACTGTTCTCTCCAGCGGACAGTGTAGCGGCCGATCCAAGGGAATTTAGTCATCAGAGTCTCTTCATGTCCGATGCTGCGAGGCAACACCCCCACAGTATCTGTGTGTGACTCGTACGGTGTAGGCCTGCTCCATCCGCCGAGAACAAGGACGTCAATGTCTCCACCTGTCTCCACCGCCCCCCACCTACAACTCCACCTCCATAGAGAACCAGGATACCACCGCCCCCACCTATTACCCCACCTCCGTAGAGAACAAGGACACCACCTCCCCTACCTACATCCCCACCATCGGCCATCCCCCCAATTCACCATCTACATCATCTTTACCACTGTCCCCAACACCACCACCACCATCACCACCCAGGACCACCTCAGCGAGCTACACCAATACCACCCCCCCCACCCACGAGCCATCTGGCCCGACAAACAGACAGAGGAAATGTTGATTCTAGGGAAATCTTCCATGAAGACACAAACCCAGAATACATATTCAACACAGAGGAAGGCCAGAATACACGGTTAATTTATTTTCTGGGAGATTCGCGACCCTTCTGTGTGTGTTCGCCACAATCTGTGCTTTGGGAAGAGGCTGATGAGGGAGATGAGAGCTGATGAGAGCCTGGGCGTCGGGCCTGCAGTTGACTGCTCTCTCTCTCTCTCTCTCTCTCTCTCTCTCTCTCTCTCTCTCTCTCTCTCTCTCTCTCTCTCTCTCTCTCTCTCTCTCTCTCTCTCTCTCTCTCTCTCTCTCTCTCTCTCTCTCTCTCTCTCTCTCTCTGCGATGAGTGGGTGATTGCCAGCGACTGCCACTGTTAGATCAGCCCATTAGAAAGAAAAAGGCATATGTTTATGGTGGCGCCGGTCATACAATACGCACAGGATTGCCGCCAAAACGCATTCTCTCTCTCTCTATGGCTCTCTCTCTCTGGCTCTCTGGCTCTCTCTCACTCTCTCTCTCTCTCTCTCTCCCTCTCTCTCTCTCTCTCTCTCTCTCTCTCTCTCTCTCTCTCTGATTAATATTCACACATAAACAGATACACCTGAATGCCCACACGAACATACAGTATGCAAATAAAGCAGACCTGCATTCGGATATATCCGCCTACGTTATATACGTAAATTCTGACTAAATTCATGTCTTCACACCGCTTTCTTTCAAACAGACAGACAAACACTGGCAAGCACACACGCACAGGCACACAAACAAATCCACACCCACTTGCATACATCTATACAAGCATCTTGTGGACACACATTCAAAAGCAGCCCCAGAAAACGTAAATATTATTTACTTACATGTGACACAATCTCTTATTCACACACACACACACACACACACACACACACACAGACACACACACACACACACATCAAATCCCCCTTTCCAAACACACACTACAAATCGCCCTTTCCTCACACAAACACAACCACGCACACATCATCAAATCCCTCTTTCCACACACACACACACACACACACACACACATTGAATCCCCCTTTCTACATACACACACTCACACATTACCAAACCTCCCTTCCCCCAACCCCCTGACCCCCACACACATACGCACACGCACACAACAACGCAGGCACGCATCACTATTTCAGACACCTGAATCAAAAATACAGTTACACACGGACAGATGCCCTCATATATCGAAGACAAACCCCTCACGCTGTCCTCCTCCTCTCCCCCTCTGAAACGGAATAGATACGTCACACACACACACACACACACACACACACACACACACACACACACACACACACACACACACACACACACACACACACACACACCTTTAATCCTATTAGGGAAATGCGAGCAGGACCGTGCAGTGTGCGGCTGCCGGCTCCACTCTGTTCCCTGTGATGTATAAACCGGGACACAAATGAGGCATCCATCATTTTGAGGCGCCGATGTCATTGTTGCTGTTGTCGACGTTGTCACCGCTGTCGTCGCCGCTTTTTGTTTTTTTTTACGTGCAAAACCACTAGGTGTTTTTGTCGTTAGCGGTGGTGCGGCGGACGCGCGGTCGTTTGCGGGGGATCGGTGTGGGGATGGGAATAACCGGAGTGACTCTCGGAGTGATGGGGCGAGGGAGGGAGGGAATGGGGCGATGGGGGAGGCTGGGGAAATTCGGTTAAGATTCCGTTCCGTGCGTGACTTGGAACGGTGGTGCCGGAGAGACACACAAACACACACATACACGTGTGTGTCTGCGTGTGTGGGTATCTGTGTGAGTTTGTGTGTGTGAATCTGTGTGCGTGTCTCTGTGTGTCTGTCTGTGTGTGTGTGTGTCTCTGTCTGTGTGTGAATGTGTCTCTGTGTCTGTCTGTGTGTGTGTGTGTCTCTGTGTGTCTATCTGTGTGTGTGTCTCTGTGTCTCTGTGTCTCTGTGTGTGCATGTTTGCGTCCGTCCGTCCGTCTGTCTTTGTATGTGTGTGTGTGTGTGTGTGTGTGTGTGTGTGTGTGTGTGTGTGTGTGTGTGTGTGTGTGTGTGTGTGTGTGTGTGTGCGTGTGTCTGTGAACAGGATAAATGAGTAGAACTAAAATGCCATGGGTGTCATTACAGCACTCATATTTCATAATCATAGCCCCCATCCATCAGCCATGTTTGCCTAATGATCTCAAACACATCAGAGACAAACACACACACACACACACACACACACACACACACACACACACACACACACACACACACACACACGCGCACACACACACACACACACACACACACACACAAACACATGTCAACACAGAGACTTTAGGTGAGACATAAGATAGGAAGTTCTCTCCCGTATATTACCATGCACATTAATTTATCCAGCCTCATAATTAGGTGGGATTAATCCTTGCACACACACACACACACACGCACACACATTCCTACCTCTTAATATTGCACTGCGTCACATATATGGTGACTCAAAGGAATGTTAATTCGGAACCGATACAGACATATACACACACAGACACACACACACACACACGCACACACACGCACACACACACACACACACACACACAGGACCCAACCCACCGCTGGTTCGGAGCGGCCCACAGCGTGGCTGGGAGAAGCAGAGCTGTGCAGACTCATGCACACATGCATAATTGATGCACACACCTTAACGTGCGGCACACACACATGCATACACACACTCATACTCACACACTGATACTGATACACACACACACACACACACACACACACACACACACACACACACACACACACACACACAAAGCCTCTAATGTCACAAGTATGGAGGCTAATGTAGGATAATGAAACTCTCTCTCTCTCTCTCTCTCTCTTTATCTCTCGCTCCCTATCTCTCTCACAAACACAATTTTTCTCTCACACACTTAGACACAGTAATGTCACAAATATGGAAGCCCATACTCTCCACTCTGCCACCGTTAGATTAACCCATTAGAAAATGGTGGCGCCTGTCATACAATACGCACGGCATCGGACGCCAGCACGCATCCCCGCCCCCGTCTTCAACCCCTCTCTCTCTCTCCCCCTCTCTCCCCCTCTCTCTCCCTCCCTCCCTCCCTCCCTCCCTCCCTCCCTCTCTCTCTCTCTCTCTCTCTCTCTCTCTCTCTCTCTCTCTCTCTCTCTCTCTCTCTCTCTCTCTCTCTCTCTCTCTCTCTCTCTCTCTCTCTCTCTCTCTCTCTCTCTCTCTCTCTCTCTCTCTCTCTCTCTCTCTCTCTCTCTCTCTCTCTCTCTCTCTCTCTCTCCCTCCCTCCCTCCCTCCCTCCCTCCCTCCCTCCCTCCCTCCCTCCCTCCCTCTCTCTCTCTCTCTCTCTCTCTCTCTCTCTCCCTCTCTCTCTCCCTCCCTCCCCCTCTCCCTCTTCCTCTCTCTCTCTTTCCAGAGTTCCTCATGGTAAAGGGCGATAAAAGGCAGGGAAGAATGGTTGCCACAGCGATCATTAGGGGTGTCACGGGTGTCAAACAGCACGCATTCGCACCTCCCCCGCACAACACAACGCCTCATAATGTCACACACACACACACACACACACACACACACACACACACACACACACACACACACACACACACACACACACACACACACACACACACACACACACACACACACACACACACACACACAAGCTCATATTGCCAGGCAAAAAGAACATGGCAGAAGGCATATGGGGAGACTAAAGTAGAGTTCAGTGCAGAATAAAGCAGAATACAATATTATGGCGTTGATAGAATCTACTGAGGAACGGAAAAGATTGTAAAGTAGAGTAGAGTAGAATAGAGTACATCAGTGGTTTTCAAATGGGGGTACACATAACCATAGGTGTTCCTGGCAGGATTACCGCGGGGCCTCTGAAACATTATCAATTGTAAGTTTGTGTCTGTAAAATGATCCGCCGTTAAAACGATATTAAATATTAAAATGTATGCAGAAGAATCTGAATAAGTGCACAAGCCAATGTTTTTCACTGCTGTA
>NC_044066.1:20569081-20634081 GCF_902167405.1 Gadus morhua | reverse complement strand
CACACACACACACACACACACACACACACACAATCTGTCTCCATTCTATACATACACTCTCCCTATCACACGCACACACACGTACACACACACACTCTATTTACCACGCACATACCCATACATAAGCAGACAATCTCTCTATCGCAATCAGATACACACACATTCACGGTATCCATCACACACACACATACATAAGTTGTAGGCTCCCCCTCCCGGGTCAAATATTCAGAACTTTAACCCAAGGTCTCTCTAGTTAATCTAGACCACCACCACTACACGAGCGGATGCGCTGGATGTAAGGTCAGTTAGCATGTGCGTGTGCATGTGTGTGTGTGTGTGTGTGTGTGCGTGCGGGGTGTGCCTGTGTGTGTGTGTACCTTTAGATGTGTGTCCTGCGTGTTTGACTTTGAAATTGACATTAATGCTACATTACCATCAAATGTATAATTTAGTATTGAATACCATTATTGAATGAGTGGTCCTTATATAATTTATGCAAGGTTTTGGACAGTGAATAAATGAACACATACATATGTATAATTAACTGTGTGGAATATATTGGAGAATTTGATATACATGATCTTTACCGAATCAATAAAGTTGTTCAGTCAGGTCACTCTAGATATTGACCGTTTCTTCGGGTCAGGAATAGATTTAAGGCTGCTAATATTGAAAAGAAAACCATCAATGCTATGTACCTGCATGAATCTGAATCGTTCCAAAAATTGTGTTTGTAGAAAACTAAAATGTGTCTATAAAGAGGATGAGTCATTAATGGCGGGTTATCTTTCCGAAAACATCAATTGTGACGTGATCCCGACCGCCCATTCGAGATGAAAGGAGACAGAGGTTGTCTCTTTGGAAATGCAAAAACACAGTTGGAAACCGACAGAAAAACAGATGGATGCTTCTGATATCTCCACCATTCTTCGCTCTGTGATTTGAGCTCGTTAGATACAGCCACAGCAACGTTTACTTCCTACACTTGAAAGTTGGGAGGAAATATTTCCTTCCTTCCAACTCTCGAGTGATCAAAGTAAACGTTGTTGTTGCTTGAAAGTTGGACAGGAAATAGTTTCTTATCCTTCAGCACTGCAGGACGCCACAAGTTCCGTGGCACTCTGACCTTGTTTCATTAGCTAGCGCATCAGACTGGAAAACAGACTTAGAAAATAACAGACTGAGAAAATAACAGACTGGTAAAGTAATAGCTCCAACCCTATAGTAGTAGTAGTGGTAATAGTAGTAGTTGTTGTAGTTGTAGTTAGTGCTGCTAAATTATGGAAAAAAAATCCATAATGAAATCACAATTATTCAAACGATTATTTTTGAGTTTGAAAACATGATGCATTAATTCAGCACGTCTCTCTCAAAAAACACTTTGTAACTGAGTACTTTGACATTTCACCTTAAAGAAATACACAAAATGGTCAAAAAGAAAATGTTCAAATCTAAAATAATGTACAGATATGTATGTTCTATAAAACATTTAATAAAAATAAAATAAAAAATATAAAAAAATCGAAATCGTTTTGTGATCGTTTGACGCTTAAATTGAAGCCATAGATGTAGTTGTAGTAGCATAGTAATAGCAATAATAATTAAAGTGGTAGTAGAAATATAGTAGGCCTAATAGTAATAGTAATAGAAGTAGTAGCAGTAGTAGTGGTAGTAAGTATAATAGTAGAGGTAATGGGAAAAGTAGGATTATTATTGTTAGTAGTAGAAGTTTTAATAGTAGTAGTAGTATGATTATTATTGTAAGTAGTAGTGGTAGGAGTAGTATTAATAGCAGTAGTTATGATTATGATTGTTAGTAACAGTATCCATGGCGTGACGGTTTTTCCATTCACCTCCCTTGGTCCCTACAGCCTCTGATCTTATATTTCCAGGCTCATCATTCTCGGTGGACTGAGAATAAGAGGAGGGATTACAAGCGGACTCCGTTATCGCCCTGCTACACATTTTGTCTTCCTCAAATTGAATGTATGACGATGCAGCTACTGTTATGATCACTGGTGCTAATACTACAACATCCTCCAGAGCCATTGTCCTGAGTAGTGTCATTATACACATACTACTTCCAGTTTACATATATTCCAGCGGTATAATATACATTTCCTTCTCTGATCTGCAACACACTGTATTTTGCATAACTATGTAAAACAGCTTGAAGAGGTTATTTCGATTCATGGTTACTTCCAGTTTGTAGAATAAAGTGCACAAAATGCTGGATGTTAGATTGAGGAATTTTTTGTCGAGGCACTAGAAATGCTAAATGTTCAGGTTTTCCATATTGCTTCAAGCTATTCAATGCACAAATCTTTGCAGCTTCGAATAATAAAAAAGGCTGGAGGCATCGCACCAGACATTGCAATATATAACGCAATATATCTGAGATCCTACTGCACAGTTAGGCTTAAACGGCTTTTCCTAACCCTAACCTCATCTACTACAACTACTACCACCTCCACCATCTATACAATCTCAGTCTACGACAACCACTTTCAGGTCCCCCTCCACCATCTACACCACCTCAACTACTACAACCACTTTCACTTCCACCTCCACCATCTACACCACCTAATCTTCATCACCAATTTCATTCCCACCTCCACCATCTGTACCACCTCATCTTGACCACCACTTCCACTTCCACCATCTGCATTACCTCTTCATCACCACTTTCACTTCCCCTTCAACCAGCACCACCTACACCACCTCCCCTTCATCACCGCCACCTACATCAGCAACATCACCACCACCACTACCACTTCCACCTCCACCAGCACCATCTAAACCACTTCATAACCACTTCCACCTCCACCAGCACCATCTAAACCACTTCATAACCACTTCCACCTCCACCAGCACCATCTAAACCACTTCATAACCACTTCCACCTCCACCAGCACCATCTAAACCACTTCCTCTTCATAACCACTTTCACTTTCACCAGCACCATCAACATAACCTCCACCTCCCCCAGCACCTCCTCCTCAACACTATGACCACCACCACGACTAACATATCGAGCACCACCACCACCGCATCTTAACCACCTTAACCAGCACCACTATCACCATTGTCCTTGTCAACCCCGTCACCAGCACCCCACCCACCTCATCGTGATCGCTCTCCGAGCTCACCTCAGTGCACCCAGCTGAACCTCCGGGAAGGATAATTTCTGCAACGTGATGAAGCTTGTTAATTAGCTCTGTGGGCTGCTACACGTTCTCAGCCCCCGAATCAATGCAGACCTCAGCAAAAACATAGGGCTCACTTAGTAACAAACACACAGAGAGAGAGAGAGAGAGAGAGAGAGAGAGAGAGAGAGAGAGAGAGAGAGAGAGAGAGAGAGAGAGAGAGAGAGAGAGAGAGAGAGAGAGAGAGAGAGAGAGAGAGAGAGAGAGAGAGAGAGAGAGAGAGAGAGAGAGAGAGGATTGACATTAACGAACAGAGCAGAGAGGCAAACGGAAGGAGAACAAACATTTTCCATCAGCAAGCTAATCTATCTTTTCTACTCCTGCACTACACATAAGAAGAACAATCAAAATACCTTTTCCTCTTCCTGAATGAAGGCATTTGGCAGCAATGTGGGGCTAATGCTAGTCACCGGTTAGCTATAGTTCTAATCTGGTCACATTTAACGAATTTGTTTTTGTCTCATTAATCAGTTGTAAGAAGTTAGGGCAGCTTTTCCTAGATGCCTACAGGTATGCTGTGGACATTGGGTATCGAACCATTTCAACCCATTATCTTTAGGATTTGAGTCAAACACACGAGCAACAAAAATATGTATTTGTCCCGAAAATTGTGTTTCCTTGAAGTTGGAAAATTGCAAGGACATAACCAACACTCAGTTCCCCACGTCCCCAAACAGAAGGAGCTGGCACATTTCAATCATGCCTCTGTGTCGGTAACAGCATCCTTATCCCCTACCAACCCAAACAATCCAAAACACCAAAGCATGACAGTCAGAACGGAAACCCATCTGCAGTGCCACCTACTGTATCGTCTTTTTTTTTTTTTTTTTCAATCAGTGCTCAAGTTTAGATCTCTCTCAATTAATTAATTCATAATTTCATTCTGTCCCAATTAATTCCTTCTGTTTCTTTTTCGCTCTAAATGGAATTAGGTCAAAGCCACGCTTGTGCTGCCAAGGCCTTTGACGATGATTAAAAACTCGTCTTTATATAGGTTAGCCCTGTTCTGCTTCCTCTGCCGGGAGTATACCAAACATGTGTTTATTCCTACCATACTCAATAGATGGGACAGCCCTACTAGGCACCGATCGCCGATCTCTCTTTGCCATGTCCTATATGCATCAGAAACACGTTAAGGCTGGACAGAAACAGAGAGGGAGAACTATTTGTTACAGCATTGCCACATGGCGATGGGAGATCCTTTTATGCCACAACGTGCACTTTTTGGATTACTTTTAGTGAAGCCTTCCATGGCCGAACCATTACCGAAGCTCAGTGTCCATGCAGATGTGTGGTGAATACCAGTTGGTACGGTCCACTAGGTTGGTCTGTCTGTTGATCTATGCGATAAACATCCGTGTGGACGCCCCCCACATGTGGTAAACACTGTAGGTAGAGTGAGATAGGCCGAGCTGTGAATGACTAGCTAGTGGAGAACCAGGTGGAGAAGATAAGAAACATGGTCCCTTAAAAAGCGCCATCACAAGATGTCCCTGGTTCTTTCTATGCCTGAGCAAGCACTTTCTGGGTAGGGGGGGGGGGTGGTATTCTTTTTGTGTGATCCCTGAGAGGGGGAAGGGGGAGAGGGGGTGAGGACATGAACAGCAAAACCTCTGCAGGCTCATTTCTCAAGTGAGGCATTACTTTCCCAGGTGTTTCTGGGGACAGCCTGGCCCTGCATCCTTAACGTCACCTGCCCGGTGGCTGGGCCGAGCTGAGCTCTAACACACGCAGCATCCGACCATCTGGGAACCACGCCACTACACTCCAAACGCCGCCAGCCTGCTACCGTTTAATCTCCTAAATAAGACCATTCTCTGGAAGTTGCTTGACGCAAAACATCCTCTCAATGAACCCCCCCAAAAAAATTGTATATTCCTTAGCAACCGTCACTGCCGGTTACATAATCAATACAAATTGTTTTATCCATTCGAGTGTGTCCCTCGTATCTCAGCGCCTTCCCGTCGACAGAGAGGAGTGAGTTTCCTCGAAGGCTCCGAAGGCATGTGACCTCATGAGGTCATGACATCATCAAGCAAACGAAGAATGATGATGATGGTGATTATGATGATGGAGATGATGATGTCATGAGTCTCCTTAACCAGTTAGATGATGACGATGATGATGATGATGTCGTGAGACTGCTCAGCCTGTTAGCGGATGACGATGGTGACGACGAAGATGTCATGACGTTCCTTGACTAGTAAGCAGACGATGATGATAATGATGCGAGTCCTTGACCAGTTAGAGGATGATGGTGGTGGTGATGATGATGACGGTGACGACGATGACGATGATGTCATGACAATCGCTAACCGGCCAGGGGATGACGAGGATGTCATGTCGCCGTGACACCGTCGTAGAGTGCCGGACCATCTCCCCCTGCTGTCTGACGGCATAAAAGGGTGCTTCCCTCCGTCTCTGGGGGTTACCGCGGGTGAGGGTGGGGGGTGGGTGAGGGGGGACGGGGGGGGGGAGGATGAAAGGGAGGACGCGTACTATCGGTGGTGACTGCCCCCACCTGTCTCCCGGATAAAGTGGGTGTGTGTGACGTGTACGAGCCCCCCCTCGTCGCCTCCTCCGTCGCTCCCTTCGTCATCCTCTCTCGCCCCCGTCTCCCCCTTCTCTACCGCACTCCTGGGCTGAACTCCCCTCGCCCCCCTCCCCCTCTCCCTCCTCCCGCTCGTCTCCCCGTGGTCCTCGTCTCTCCTCCACTCGCTACACCTCCTCGTCTGCCTGCAGACCTCCTCTCTCTTTCTCTCTCTCTCGTTTTTTTTCTGTTCTGCTCTCCCCCTCTCCCTCTCCCTCCTGCCACCTCCTCGGTGTTCAGCTCGCTCTTCACATGTTCCCGTATTCTCTCCCCCCCTTTCCTCAGATCATCCAATAGCGCTGTGTCTCATCCTCTGCCTTCATGGCCTCGACACCCAGCCATCCGTCGCCTCTCCCTCCAGCCTCCTCTCTCCCTCTCTCCCTCTCTCTCTCTCCTCCCCCTCTTTCTCTCTATCCCTCCCTCCCTCTCTGTCACCCTCTCTCTCTCTACGCCTCCTCCCTCTCTCTCCCCCCCCCCCTTCTCTCTCTCTACCCCCCCCCCCCCCCCGCCCTCCCTCTCTCTCTCTATCTGCCCCCCCTCCCTCGCTCCCACAGGAGGCTCTATCGTGTTGCATTCTGCAGGCCATGTCCCCCCTCCAGGGAGGCATGCTCTTTTCAGAAAGTGATATCTTTTCTGACTCTCTGTCTGTCTCTCTCTCTCTCTCTCTCCCTCTCCCATATTTATTGTCGCCCTGTAGTCTCTCGTCCAATTCTCCAGCTCTCTCCAGCTCTCTCTCTCTCTCTCTCTCTCTCTCTCTCTCTCTCTCTCTCTCTCTCTCTCTCTCTCTCTCTCTCTCTCTTTCCTCCTCCTCTTCCTCCTCTTCGCCCCCTCTCTCGGTTTGCTTATCACGCCCATCTACCCCTCACCAATCGAATCCCCCCCCCCCCCCCCCCCCCCAACACACTCACACCTGGGCGATGCAGCATCCCCCCCCCCCCCCTCCCTAACCGCTGTCTCCCAGGCGGCCCGACACGGCACTCATTCTGCGGTTCACGGTCGCACCTCCAAAAAGTGCCGAAGAAATGAGTCCAAAAACAGCAAACCAGAAACCCCAAAACACGCAATTTGTGACTCCCACTCCCTTCTCATCCTCTACTCTCCCTTCCTCCCATCTCCATATTCTCGATGCCTTGCTCAACTCGTGGTCATAATCTACCGCATATGACGCCTGCATTCACAGCCGTCCCCCGGTTCGGGAAGGAACTATTGTCGCAAAGTTCACTGTTGTGACGTCGATCGGCGGAGTGTTTAAGGATAACAAGCGACGGGGTGGTGGGGGTCTTGCGGGGGAAGCAAGCAAACTAGGGATTCTGTCCGCGCCCCTAATTAAGGCAGTACAGGGATTAACAGTTAAAGGTGCAAAACGCATATGCATGCATGCACCAAAAGAAACGTCAAAAATAACGTATAGTCCATAACCGGCACGATGCACATAAGGTATCAGGCGAGGCTGATTCGATATCCCCCTCATGTGTTGGAATGCACTCCACTCACCACTGTGGTCCACCGCACTTCTGCTCAATGGAGATGTTGCAAAGATTAGGAATCCCGCAAGGTAATGACAACGACGGTAAAATTATCTCGCAAAGAAGAAAACACACAAAATGATCCAATCCCTCCAGAACAAGAGCAGAGCGGTTCTCTGTCCCCACCAAATCGAAACCAGTGTCTTCCACCCAAAAAAAACAAATCGCCCAAACAACGGGGGGTCTCAGTTGTAGTCCGAGGGCACTGCGGAGACCAAGAGGGAAGACACGACCGATGATGATGAAAAAGGTAGAATACGTCTCCCAAATCACTCCGAAAGCATCCCGATGGTTTGGGTTTTACGCGTCAAAAGACGCGTTACAGCGCGCGTCTTTTTTTTCGGGAGGCGTAGAAAGCGAGAATTCCTGGAGGGGGGGATGCGATCGAACCGCCTCGGGCAACTTCCTTGCGGAGCTCAGCAGTTTTCCCCAATATCGCTCCTCCTGGATTTAGGTTTTCGGAGAGGATCTCAAATGACCGTTCCTGGCTCTGACCGTTCCGAAGTGATCCAGGGTGGTAAGGGGAAGAGATCCAGGGTGGTAGGGGGTTTGATTTATCTCATCTTTAGTGGTTCTTTAAAGAAAGGTAGCGGCGTCGCATCAGAGCTCCCTGATTACCACGACGAGGAAGAAGAAGTCAGGGATGGGAATCAGAGAGAGAGAGAGAGAGAGAGAGAGAGAGAGAGAGAGAGAGAGAGAGAGAGAGAGAGAGAGAGAGAGAGAGAGAGAGACTTCGTAAGGGTAGATGTCATCATCTCAAGCCCTAATTCAACATTTTATTTACCTGATGTTTCGGGGTGTATCGTCCGGGTTTTCCTGCCTCTAGTGTTCCTCTGAGGAGCCCGTTCATTCACCTCCTTGGGGGAAGAAGCACGCGCCGATAGATCCCTGCTTTTGGCGCTGAAAGGGACAGCGCACGCACCCACAGCCAGCGCGCGACACCACCGTATGAATCACAAATACTCCCACTCACGTCTCTCCCTCTCTCACACTCTAACCCCCCCCCCCCCCTCTCCCCATCTCTCCCTCTCACTCTCTACCCCTCCTTCCCCCCCCCCCCCCCCCCCCCTCCTCCACGCATTCACACAGGCCCATTCATAATTCCAGTGCGCTTGCTTGACCCCTATATGTTTCTGTTTATACGGTCAAATAATCAAATGCATTGTCCACTAATCAGATCGATGGTTACTTTAGGGAAACAAAAGTCCCGGGTCTTTATCCTTAACTACTCCACATTGTAATTAAGTCATCAGATTCACGCAGCAGACGTCACGCCCCGCCTCTTAATTGCCAGCGCCACGATCCAATTTAACTGCGTCTCGTGATCCTCCCCTCGTTGTAAAAACAGTTGCACCACGCTTGAATCAAATTAAATAAATGAACTGCATCGCCATCTGGTGTGAGATAACAGTTGGATAAGCGGGGGAGCAAAGTTAGAGATCGGGCAATTAAAAACAAACAACAAAAAAAGCCCGGGTGTGCTCTCTTGTGTCAACGCTACAAGACGTGCTTGACACGTTGTCCCGACCGCGACATGTTCCAGCTGCGCCGCAGTGGACGAGGTGAAGCAATGGCGCCATCTTGCGTCGTGAACGGAGAAAACAGTAGGAGGTGGTGGAGGGGTGGGGTTAACTTTGCAACCCTGCACTCAAAAGGCCATCGCGGTCCGCATGTGGGCCTCGACCCACCACAGGAACCACTGTTGTACAGGTTATAAAGTATGTATGACCATTAGTTGTGGTTAGTTTATGTGAAGACTGGTCATTCAGCCATCTCACCATAAAGACACACGCCCGAGTGAATGTCTGATACCATTAAACAGAGAATGACATTTTAATTACAGAGGACCATGAAAGCTTAATATAACAGAGATAAGACGTTGTTGTGCATGAAGAACGTTTCAGACAAATCGGCATTAAATGCTTTTGAAAAGCAAAACTTTATTTATTTCAATAAGTGGCAGGTTTTACATTCTTGTCACAACTGAAAGGCTAACTCTTGTCGTATTGTGTGCCAGCGACGGACCCGGAGAATGTCTAGAAGCGGAATGACATGAGTAGAAACAGAAAGCAAGTCCAAACACAAATTCATGAGGTTTCATCTTCTGACAAAGTGCCACAATGCGCACAAAAACAAAAAGAAAATTCCTCGTAAAGAACCAAATCATGAAATGTCAACGTGTGTGAAACGATGGAAAAACAACAGGGTCAGGCGGTCAGACGACGGGAACGTTTGTTTGAGGCCGACGAAGAAACCGACAACCATCCTCAGTGTCTGATCTACTGTACAAGGCTTCAAACACTGTATCCTCTCCTTCAGCAAATATACCTCTCTTCTTATACCATCTACACAAAAGGGACAAAGCAATCTACATCTGCGCCATTTGATATCCCACAACAAAAGCGGTTATTAAAAAATACATTTTGGTCATATATATATGCATCTATATATATCTATAGGGTTTCAGCTAATCCAGTTTCATGGCTTTCTCACTGAAGCGAGCCGACTGCCGATTCGGGTCTTCAGTGGGTTCATCAAAAGGTGGACCTTGATCTGCGCAGTGTTCTTCATCTCCACAACGTGCCAGTGTTTCTCAAAGACTACCATAGAGGACGTGCCCGTCGCCTCGCCAACGACCGACGCGCCCCGGATAACTTAAAAAGAGCAGAAGACTCAACTGAACGCATGTCTGTGTATATGTATATATATATATCTCGATACACGACGAGTCGGTGACAGAAATCATTTAGAGCGAGCGGAATCCCGTAAACGTTAGTTAAACACACTAATCTTTGACAGACAGACACACCAATTTTTTTCCGCGTAAACAGGGGAACCATTTCATGTAAGTTGCAGCATTCAAAAGGGAGGGGTTAAATAAGCATCGACCCCCGAAGCGAAGCGAAGTTCATAGCCTAAACTAAACGTCGTTCCGTGGGACTAGTGACCGGATCCCAGTGATGGATTTTGACCTCCCCCACCGCCCCCAAAACGCCGCACACACCTCGACACACCACTGAGGCAACGAGTGTAGACAGTCGGCGCAGTAACTGTACATTCAAGTGTCGTGAGCGTGACCGCGCGGGGCTTACGGGGTTGTAAACCGACCCAGTGGTCGGTAGGAGGGTTTGAGGAACTGCTGGCTGTGGCACTATTAGTGTTAGCACGAGTGGAGCTGGAGGGAGGGAACGACAACAAACGGAGCAAATTGATGAATGACTGCTGAGTAAGGATTTCTCCAAACCCCCCCCCCCCCAAAAAAACTAAACCAAACGAAAGTTACAAAATGTTTAGTTTCCAGGCAAGCGCCCTTTTTGTTTGGGTTGTGCAATGCACTGGAATTTTTGCATTGCACAAACTTCTCCGCCGCGGAGCCCTTGGCACGCAGCCTCTGAACGCGCTGGGAGTGGAACCCCTTGCCCTGGCGTACAGTGAATGGCTTTCTCCCACATTGATGCTAACTGAGGAGCCAGCCGAAGGGCCACATGATGCAAGAGGTCGGACACGTTGAGTGATGTTTGATCATTGTGTAATCCCCGATTCCCCCCCCCTGACGTTGTGTTAAAAAACATCGCTACGGCCATTTAAACTAACCATTAAAAATGATAACCAAGTGGTAAATTGATTTTAAACTGAATCGATACTTATAAAATCGAATAGAATTAAAAAAAGAGCAAATATTTCATCTACATCAGGGAAATGTAACTAATTTCATTGCACCTTAGTTAAGTGTGGTTTACTGTGCCTTTGAAAAAAAAAAGGTATACTGATAATATTTCTGTCCAGCGGGATTTAGGCAATATGTTAACCATTGTACTATGGCCTTATCCATGTAATACGGACTGGGTTTACCTTACTGTAGAGGCGGTTTCAAACGTGTCCTCAAATACGTCCTAAACCAAGGACATCAGTGTTGGATGGGTCCTCAAAATGACACTTATGTTGTGTGTAAACTAAAAAGGGACAACAGCCCTGCATGGGTCCTCAAAATGAAACCAATGCTGTGGGAACTAAGGAGGGACAACAGAGATGCATGGGTCCCAAGAAAAGACCCATGAACAGTTCCTTAATAAAAAAAGAAGAGCCCATCTTTTGCATGGGTCTTCCAGAAGTACACCCATGTGGTTCGTTGGTCTGACGACACAACGCTGTGTTGGTCCGTAGAGGAACGCCAGTTTGGCGTGTATCCCTTTAAGATCATCAGTTTAGTGCGAGCCCTCAAAACAAACCCCGGCGTTGAACAGGGTTCCCAGCAGAAGGACGCCGGTATTGCAGACACCGGTGTTTAGTGGCCGGGCCTGAACGGACAATTTATACAAAACAAAAAAAAGCTTGGCTTGAGTCCCGGATGTGGTTAAGTACTCGAATAGAACAAACAGTTGGAATCGTTTAGCGCTTCGCTCTGCCGAGAGAGCGTGGAACAGGCGAGGAGTCCAGATAGGTCGACCCCCACCCTGCCGAGGACACCTCCCGTATGGATCGGGCGTCTCTCCAAAAGCGTGAGGGTTCGGAAACATATGTTTTTTCGAAGGAGGGCGACACCCACACAGGCTACAGTCTGTGTGAGCTCCTAACCCGTGATGATGTTCTTCAAGAGGTTGGGCTCACCGTTGGGGGAGACTTCATCGAAACAAAAATTAACCGAGCATCACCTCGGGAATAAGTATTAAAAAAAAAAAGAAAGAAAATCGATATTTTCGTTTCCGGGACGCAGCCAGGAAGCGACCATATGCATTTTCTTTTTTTCTCTGTGCATTGTGCGTCACAACGTCCATATTGATATAATAACACGCACCAATATGCGTACTTGTGTCCTCCTCGGTTCCTCTATAGGGTTTAAAGACCATGTGTAGCAGTCGTAGAAGTAGAAGTAGTAGAAGTAGTAGTAGAAATCGGCTGTCTATATACGTTATCTATATATAATGTACTGCGGTGGTCCTCTGGGCGCAGGTCGCCGCCCAGAAAGCAGCTCGCCCACAGAGCCCGTGTGGACACCTCCCCGCAGTTAGGGGGCGCCCCACACGTTCCAGTGGTCCTCCAGTTCCGGCTCCGTCCATCCAAAGGGAATGTGGACTGGGTGTGTGCATTTGGTCCTCCGGGATGAGTCCTGGTTCAGCCCCCCTCCGTCCACTCTCTCCCCTCACAGTTGTCTTAATTTCCTGCGCAGCGTCTCTTGGAACTCCTTCATTGTGATTTCTTAAATGGCTCGTTTTGTGATGTCACTTCCTGCCAGGAGAGAGAGAGAGAGAGAGAGAGAGAGAGAGAGAGAGAGAGAGAGAGAGAGAGAGAGAGAGAGAGAGAGAGAGAGAGAGAGAGAGAGAGAGAGAGAGAGAGAGAGAGAGAGAGAGAGAGAGAGACAGAGAGAGAGAGACAGAGAGAAAGTGGAGGTGAGGAAGGAAGGAAAAAAACAAACAGAAACTGAAACTCTTTGATAAAGTGATGACTTGAAGACGCTCGCCTTGTCGGACGTGCACCACACGAGAACGTGTTAACACACAGAGAAAACTTGGTAACTATTCAGAGTTCTGAAGCTACAATTAACATTTTACAAATGTAATATCACTTACTAAATTATGATTTATTATTGATCAATTATTAATACATTTTTGACATTCAAAGGAAGACTTCTTCCACTGTTTAAATTTTCAGTTGAACAGAACGCACAAATGCAACAGAAATCTCCAAACATGAAATTGGAGAATATAAATGTTGCAGAGAGCACACAGAGAGAGCACACACAGAGAGCAAACACAGAGAGCTGAACACAGAGAGCTGAACACAGAGAGCTGAACCCAAACAAAAGCAGAGAGCTGAACAGAGAACTGAACAGAGGTAAAGCAGAGAGCTGAACAGAGAGCTGAAAAGAGAACTGAACAGAGGTAAAGCAGAGAGCTGAACAGAGAGCTGAAAAGAGAACTGAACAGAGAGCTGAAAAGAGAACTGAACAGAGGTAAAGCAGAGAGCTAAACAGACAGAGCTGAACAGAGGTAAAGCAGAGAGCTGAACAGAGAACTGAACAGAGGTAAAGCAGAGAGCTGAACAGAGAGCTGAACAGAGGTAAAGCAGAGAGCTGAACAGAAAACTGAACAGAGGTAAAGCAGAGAGCTGAACAGAGGTACAGCAGAGAGCTGAACAGAGAGCTGAACAGAGGTAAAGCAGAGAGCTGAACAGAAAACTGAACAGAGGTAAAGCAGAGAGCTGAACAGAGAGCTGAACAGAGGTAAAACAGAGAGCTGAACAGAGAACTGAACAGAGGTAAAGCAGAGAGCTGAACAGAGAACTGAACAGAGGTACAGCAGAGAGCTGAACAGAGAACTGAACAGAGGTAAAGCAGAGAGCTGAACAGAGGTAAAGCAGAGAGCTGAACAGAGGTAAAGCAGAGAGCTGAACAGAGAACTGAACAGAGGTAAGGCAGAGAGCTGAACAGAGGTAAAGCAGAGAGCTGAACAGAGAACTGAACAGAGGTAAGGCAGAGAGCTGAACAGAGAGCTGAACAGAGGTAAAGCAGAGAGCTGAACAGAGAACTGAACAGAGGTAAAGCAGAGAGCTGAACAGAGAGCTGAACAGAGGTAAAGCAGAGAGCTGAACAGAGAGCTGAACAGAGGTAAAGCAGAGAGCTGAACAGAGAACTGAACAGAGGTAAGGCAGAGAGCTGAACAGAGGTAAAGCAGAAAGCTGAACAGAGAGCTGAACAGAGGTAAAGCAGAGAGCTGAACAGAGAGCTGAACAGAGGTAAGGCAGAGAGCTGAACAGAGGTAAAGCAGAAAGCTGAACAGAGAGCTGAACAGAGGTAAAGCAGAGAGCTGAACAGAGAGCTGAACAGAGGTAAAGCAGAGAGCTGAACAGAAAACTGAACAGAGGTAAAGCAGAGAGCTGAACAGAGAACTGAACAGAGGTAAGGCAGAGAGCTGAACAGAGGTAAAGCAGAGAGCTGAACAGAGAGCTGAACAGAGGTAAAGCAGAGAGCTGAACAGAGAACTGAACAGAGGTAAAGCAGAGAGCTGAACAGAAAACTGAACAGAGGTAAGGCAGAGAGCTTAACAGAGGTAAAGCAGAGAGCTGAACAGAGAGCTGAACAGAGGTAAGGCAGAGAGCTGAACAGAGGTGAAGCAGAAAGCTGAACAGAGAGCTGCACAGAGGTAAAGCAGAGAGCTGAACAGAGAGCTGAACAGAGGTAAAGCAGAGAGCTGAACAGAAAACTGAACAGAGGTAAAGCAGAGAGCTGAACAGAGAACTGAACAGAGGTAAGGCAGAGAGCTGAACAGAGGTAAAGCAGAGAGCTGAACAGAGAGCTGAACAGAGGTAAAGCAGAGAGCTGAACAGAGAACTGAACAGAGGTAAAGCAGAGAGCTGAACAGAGAACTGAACAGAGGTAAAGCAGAAAGCTGAACAGAGAGCTGAACAGAGGTAAAGCAGAGAGCTGAACAGAGAGCTGAACAGAGGTAAGGCAGAGAGCTGAACAGAGGTAAAGCAGAGAGCTGAACAGAGAGCTGAACAGAGGTAAAGCAGAGAGCTGAACAGAAAACTGAACAGAGGTAAAGCAGAGAGCTGAACAGAGAGCTGAACAGAGGTAAAGCAGAGAGCTGAACAGAGAGCTGAACAGAGGTAAAGCAGAGAGCTGAACAGAGAGCTGAACAGAGGTACAGCAGAGAGCTGAACAGAGAACTGAACAGAGGTAAAGCAGAGAGCTGAACAGAGGTAAAGCAGAGAGCTGAACAGAGAGCTGAACAGAGGTAAAGCAGAGAGCTGAACAGAGGTAAAGCAGAGAGCTGAACAGAGGTAAAGCAGAGAGCTGAACAGAGGTAAAGCAGAGAGCTGAACAGAGGTAAAGCAGAGAGCTGAACAGAGAGCTGAACAGAGGTACAGCAGAGAGCTGAACAGAGAGCTGAACAGAGGTACAGCAGAGAGCTGAACAGAGAGCTGAACAGAGGTACAGCAGTGGGGGGACGAGGAGGGAAGCGCTATACAGTGTGGAGCAGCTGCTGGAAGAGACCACAGTGCAATTAGCACTCATGGAACGGATGGCGGCGTCTCCCGCGCACTCAGGGGACCAGCGGTAAAAATAGCACACGGACACACACTCGCACGCAGACACACACACTCGCACGCAGACACACACACTCGCACGCAGACACACACACTCGCACGCAGACACACACACTCGCACGCAGGCACACACACTCGCACGCAGGAACACACACTCGCACGCAGGCACACACACTCGCACGCAGGCACACACACTCGCACGCAGACACACACACTCTCACGCAGACACACACATTTGAAGGCACACACACACACAGTCTCAACACAAGACTGTTGCTGAAGAGTTACACAAACCATATTGACTCAAGAACACATACAGAAGGCAATGGTGGATATTTTCTCTCTCTCTCTCTCACCCATTCTCACTCACTCACTCTTTAAGAACCTGGCTGGAAAGTTGTGGAAATGAAAGATGGCGGTGGGAGGAGGAGAAAGAGAAATATTGTGTGTAATGAGGAAGATCAAGGAGGAAGTGGAGTGGTAAGAAAGATAAAATGAAAAAAGGAGAAAAAAAAGACCGGACCAGAAAGTAAGACACAAATATGAATAGAAGAAGGAACCAAAGTCAGAGTGATATTTAGAGGGAGAGAAACACAGACAGTGAATCAGACAGCCAGTCAGCCAGCGAGAGAATCAGACAGACAGCGAGAGAATCAGTCAGCCAGCGAGAGAATCAGGCAGTCGGCGAGAGAATCAGACAGACAGTCAGCCAGCGAGAGAATCAGACAGACAGCAAGAGAATCAGACAGACAGACAGCGAGAGAATCAGAAAGACAGCAAGAGAATCAGACAGACAGACAGCGAGAGAATCAGAAAGACAGCGAGAGAATCAGACAGACAGACAGCGAGAGAATCAGTCAGCCAGCGAGAGAATCAGACAGACAGACAGCGAGAGAATCAGAAAGACAGTCAGCCAGCGAGAGAATCAGACAGACAGTCAGCCAGCGAGAGAATCAGACAGACAGCGAGAGAATCAGGCAGTCGGCGAGAGAATCAGTCAGACAGACAGCGAGAGAATGAGCCAGTCAGACAGTCAGCGAGAGAATGAGCCAGTCAGACAGACAGCGATGGTATCAGACAGGTGGGGCGAGGCCTCACCAGGTCCCGGGTTCAGCAGAGCAGGGACTTGGAGCGCGTGCTGACCCCCTTCCTCCGGCTCTCCGGCTGCCCCACGCTCGCCGCCCTGGTGGCCACGGCCGCCGCGTTACGGTGGCTGCGTTTGTGGCTCTCCAGGAACAGCTGGACACACACACACACACACACACACACACACACACACACACACACACACACACACACACACACACACACACACACACACACACACACACACACACACACACTTTAGTTTTTCAAGACATACTTTATCGATCTCAGATGGGAAATTCAACACTATAATATCGAACTATAACTTATATACATTAAAGTCATAATTGGTAAATTCGTGTGTTTGTTGACATTACACTGAGGAGAGAGTCACAACTCCGACGTAAATACACGTAACACCGTGCACGGGCTTAAAGGCTTAAAGCAAGAACGATTTGAGAGCCTGAAAAGTTGTGTACAATGCATTGAATTAAGTATTAATTTAATTTAAAACTGCTCCATGCCTGAAATCAGTCGTGGTGCCTGAGAAGCTGTTCAAAAAGGAACCGGGTCCGATCCCCGACACCCGAGCCCCCTCGAGCCCCGTATCGAGGGGAACCGAACCTGAACCCCGACACCTGAGACCCGGATCCACTCGAACCCCCCCCGTCGGCGAACGCACCTTTTTGGCGAAGGCGCGCCCGCACTGGTCGCAGGCGTGCAGCGAGAAGTTCTGCGTGACCTTGACCTCGGTGGAGGTCGAGCCCGTGCTGCCGCTCTCCGAGGGGGCGTCGTTGCTCCGGGAGGCGGAGCCGGCCGAGGAGGGGGCGTGGCCGTGGTCGGGGTGGCCGCCCTTGTCGCTCTGGCGCGTCAGCGGCGGAGTGGACGGCCGCCGCTGCTGCTGGCGGTCCTGGGTCCGCGTGACGGGCGGGGCCGGGGCGCACGCCGCCGCCGCCGCCGCCGCCGGCGACAGATCCAGCTGCCTCCGGACGGGGGGCGGTGCCGCCGCCGACAGCTGGTCCTGCTTGCGGGTGACGGGCGGCGAGGGCGGGCGGGGCTGAGGCGCGGCGTTGGACGACGCCGCCGAGGAGGAGGACGACGCCGCGTGGCGCCCGTTGACGCCGCTCTTGCCGCCGGCCGCAGCAGCTCCGCCCGGCCTCTTGGTGGTGTTGGTCAGCACCACCTCGGCGGGCCGCTTCACCGCCCGGCTCTCCAGCTTGGGGACGATCTTGGCGAGGTAGGCCGAGGGCTGCTTGTGCACCACCGTGACGTGGCGCAGCACGTCGCGCTTGCGCCGCGACTCGTAGCGGCACAGCGGGCAGCGGTAGAACTTGATGAAGATCTCGTTGCCGTCCGTGTGCAGCTCGATGTGCTTGGTGAGGTTCTGCCGCGAGCTGAACTGCCGCTTGCACAGCTTGCAGAACAGCTGCTTGAAGTCGAAGCCCACCGACAGCCGCGGCGCACGGCCCCCCTTGGCGCCGGCCACGGGGGGCTCGCGGCCGCCCGCCGGCGCCAAGGGGGAGGAGGAGGAGTCGGCCGGGAAGGAGGGAGTCTCCTCCTCGTTCTTGACCCGCCCGCTGGCGGCGGAGGCGGCGGGGGCATCGCGGGGGTTCTTCTCGTGGCTGACGCCGGGGGGCGGGGTGGAACGGCTGCGTACTTTCTCCTCCTCCACCTGCGCTTCTTCCTCCTCCTCCTCCTCCTCCTCCTCGGCGGCCTCCTCCTCCTCCTCCTCCTCCTCTGCTTCCGCCTCCTCCTCCTCCTCTTCCTCCTCCTCCTCCGAGCTCTCCCTGGCCTCCTCCTTCACGTGGACTCGGTTGGCGGTGGCGGGCGCGGCCGAGGTCTTGGCGTTGGTGCGCTGCGACCGCGTCAGCTTGGAGCCCCGGCTCTTCTTGAAGACCGACACCTTGTGGACGATGCGCATGTGCCTCTTCAGCATCACCTGGACGACACAAAGCACACGCACACGGTCACAAGCACGTCCAAACACAGGAATACACACAGGTCACATGGCTGAAGAAGTGCTGAAAGCGCTATTCAAATTTTTTGCGGATAGGACAAAAGCTAATGTCGTCACGTGGAGGAGAGCCGTTGTGGGACGGGTTCTGGGCTGGCTTAGCTCATGAGTTAGGGCATGTTACCGAAAGGTTGCTAGTTCGATCCCCGGCTCCTCCTTCTCCTCCTCCGATTTCCGAAGGTGTCCCCGAGTGAGGCACCCCACCCTAACTGTTCCCTGACGAGCCGGCTGTCGCCTTGCATCGTTGACTCCGCCGTCGGTGTATGAACTGCTGCAAGTCGCTTTGGACAAAAGCGTCTGCTAAATGCCCTCAATGTAAATGTAGTGTCCTCGGTTCACACGCGGTGGGGCAGCAGCAGTCGGTGTGTGTATAGCTATTGTAAGTCGCTTTGGACGAAAGCGACCGCTAAGTCCCTGAATGTGAAATGTAAACAAGTGGTGGTGGTGAGTTAGGTCCCCCCCCCTTCACTGTAAGCGTCTTTGGGTCATTGAAAAGCGCTATATAAATATAATGAATTATTATTCTTATTTTTAGTGCTGTCAGTTAAACGCGTTATTAACGGCGTTAACGCAAACCAATTTTTAACAATTAATGGGACAAAGAAATCAAGGGATATTTAGCATAGAAAAAAAGATTTGCGATTAATCGCGATTAATCGTGAGTTGGCTATGGCATTAATGCGATTAATCGCGATTAAATATTTTAATCGCTTGACAGCACTACTTATTATTAAACGGGCGAGGCGTGCTGTACGTGCTGACCTGAGAGCTGTAGGTCTTCTTGCAGCGCATGCAGCGGCAGGACGAGATGCTGTACTGCTGGGTGGGCGCCGCCGCCGCCGCCGCCGCCGCCTGCTGCTGCTTGTGGGCCTTCTGCGCTCTGGCCCGCGTCTGGTTGGGGGTCCGGGACCGGCCGTGGCTCTGAGCGGCGGGGGTGCTGCTGCTGCTGCTGCTGGCGGCGCCGGAGCTTTTAGGGTTCTGCGCGGCGGGCTTGGGGCTGGCGACGCGCGGCGGTGTCACGGCCGCGCCCGGCTTCCGGGGGGGCGTGTCCTCCAGGGAGAGGAGGTGGCCCGGCCGCGTGGCGTTCTCCGGCGTGATGAGGTCGCGGCGGAGCCCGCGGTGCACCTCGTCGAAGTGGCGCCGCACGTTGGCCTTGGTGGCAAAGTTCTTCTTGCACACGGGGCAGGACTTGGCGCCCACGGGCGAGGCCAGGGTCTTGGGGCGACCTGTCGGGGCGGGAAGGGGAGAAAACGCGGTTCCTTATTTTGTAGGGTGCCTGTGACGGAACGCTAGGGAGGTGGAAGAACTATTCGCCGTTGTCGTGGTAACGCATGAATGAAGTCTTTCAACCAGAATCACGGTCATCTGCTCAATTGTTTTATTTCTGAGGTCCAATAAAGTCACTCATTGTCATATAATTAGTCTCTCCTTGAAAAGTCCCGCGTTGATAAGTAACTCCTTAATTAATCACTCCTTCATTACAAAGAGATAATAGGTATTTATCACATTCATAATAAGTTGTGAACGCTGGACACGTCGGTCACTGTCTAGTGTCCATTGCCCAAATCTGGGAACTGGGCACACAAGTCATCCTACTGATTGATGTCACTAACGGGTTGCATTGGAAACGCCTGGGGGGGGGGGGGGGGTTGTAGTGTGTGCGGCGGACGACCTCTGACCTTTGACCACGGAGACCAGGCTGAAGGGGATGGTGCGCGTCTCGGTGAACTTGCGCAGCTCCTCCAGCTTGCTCTGGTGCATCTTGCGGCAGTGGCGGCGGATGCTGCGGCGGGAGTTGAAGTCCTTGCCGCACAGACAGCAGGAGATGGTCACGTCCTCCACCTTTAGGAGGGGGGTGGGGGGAGAGGGGGGAGGGGGAGACGTTGTTGAGGAACGCACACTCTTTGAGGGAAGGATATTGCAAAAGCGCGCCCGCACTCCTGAAGCCAAACTACACTGAGTTAATTTAAAAGTAACCGCGTTGGTTTTTCTTGCTTTGCGAGGGAGAACGCACACGCCCTACTACACTGAGTTACTTTAAAAATACCTCTGTGTGTGTGTGTGTGTCTGTGCCTGTGTGTGTGTCTGTGTGGTTTGTCTCTGTGTGTGTGTGTCTGTGTCTGTGTCTGTGTGTGTCTGTGTGTCTGTGTCTGTGTGTCTGTGTGTGTGTGTGTGTGTGTGTCAGCATCCTGGGTGACTCCCCAGAGGGCTGACTAAACCAAGGTTGCCACGCAACAAGCGGAGTCGGTCGACACCCCAGCAACACAATTAGGTTGTAAACACCCGCAAACAAAGTAACACACTCGCCTGATTCTTATTTAGCTTTTACCCGAAAGGTAACCAAAGTGAATTCAGATGCAGGTCATTAAGGAGCAGGTGGGGTTATGGCGTCTTGCTCAAGGATACCTAGGTAGTGGCGGTCAGGGAATCCAACCCAGAACCTTAAGCCTGGTGGCTGAACACCCTCACTACCCAAACTACTTTGGAAAACATTGTTGTTGTTTTTAAATTTTGGAGCACATTATCATTGGGTCGTGTGTTTGGGTCTCAAGCTTGCGGTATAAAAGGAATGCTTTATATCGTGACGCCGCTACGATCACACAAATGAGTGCCAAAGTGCCAGAGGGCAGGGTGTGCCACACAAGAGCTCCCGGATTGGGCATTATTTTAAGAAAAATCCTTAATCGATCATCGATAAAATTAACGATCAATTATCAATTTTCCTTGCTGGCTCCGTTCTCACACTACGCAACATGACCTCCTTATGCTCGAGAAAAATATCCCGTGATCGACAAAACTCGTAACGCTCAATGATCGATCAATCATGCCCATCCCTATCCCGGATCCCGGGTCCAGGTCGGGCTCTCCAGGCCAGGTCTGGGTCTCACCCACCCCGCTGTGGGAGCTGTCCTCATCGGCCGCGGGAGGCGGGTCCTCCCTAGCCGCCTTCGGCGCGTCCTTCTCGGGCTCCGCTCTCCTCTTGGGGGCCGCGGGGGGTCCCGGGGACTGCTTGCCGCTGCGGCTCTCGGGCTCACAGGTCTGTTGCTCCTGCTCCTCCTCCTCCTCCTCTTCCTCCTCCATCTCTTCTTCCTCCTCCTCCTCCTCCTCGGGCTGCTCGCCAACCCATGAGCCCGGGTTGTGTCGGCTGCTGTGGGCGGAGACGGACAGAGGGAGAGTGTCACGAGGGACAGGCGGTGTGCTGGTGCGGTGCTGCCCCCTAGTGGCGGCACAGGGCAGCTCAGATGACCGGTCACAATTGTGGGTCGAAGCAGAGTTTCTTTTTAATAAAGGTAGATACCAAAGAACTGCTTAAGACGTGAGGGCAGCCATGCCTTCACGTCTGCTATTGCATATAGATGGTCTGATGATATGATATCAGGGAATGTCAGACCTAGGGAAAGTACTACACACACATCCATTTTTATATTATTATTTATATAACATTGGGTCAATTTGCAGATGCTTTCCTGCTGTTGAGTAGATGCAGACATAAGTCATTAAAAAGCAGTTAGGTGTCAGGGCATCTTGTTCAGTATTCAACTATACCTACAGATAGACCGCAAAGGTTGGGAATCGAACCCAATATCTTTCGTCTTTGAGTCGAACACACTACGGCGATAACGCTATCCGACTGCACAGGGCTAATGTTAACTGTGTGTGTGCGAGTGAGTGAATGTGAGTGAGTGAGTGAGTGAGTGAGTGAGTGAATGTGAGTGAGTGAGTGAATGTGAGTGAGTGAATGTGAGTGAGTGAACGTGAGTGAACGTGAGTGAGTGAGTGAGTGAGTGAGTGAGTGAGTGAGTGAGTGAGTGAGTGAATGTGAGTGAATGTGAGTGAGTGAGTGAGTGAGTGAGTGAGTGAGTGAGTCTGTGCGGGCGTGCGTGTACCAGGCCAGCTCCTCCTCGGTGGTGAGGTACTGGAACACGGCCTTGGTGCTGGTCCCGATGGGCTCCAGGCGGACCACCTGGTCGGGATGCTCCTTCCTGGGGTACAGGGCCTGGACCAGCTCCTTCACCGCCACGCTGTGCCCGTCGTCGCCTGCAGGGGGCGCCAGGGGCAACAGTCAGGGTTCAAGGGGATTTCAATGCGGAAGAATATTCCTTCTTTATTCTTCTCGTTTTTTTTAACACGAGTTCAGATTCATAAAAATCGACTAACTTTAAGAAACACAGCAAAAAAATGGTATGATAAATAAATGAATCAAAAAATAAATAACTAAATCAAAAGACGATCTGAACCCAATATTTTGGAGCTGAACAATAAAACTAAAAAAAGGGAAAAAATAACAATATCGAGTCAGCTTTATCATTAACAAACTAAATCACCAGTTAAAAGATACTAAAATTAGCAATTGACTGGCCGACGATAAATCTTTATTTCTCATTCCCCCGTGAAGACGAATCAAGCAATTCGTCTAACGAACAAACACAGTGCTCCTTTCGAGGCTTTAAGTGATGGATTTCCATCGGTGAGCAATTACAGCCCTGATGCGTGAACGGCTTGAATATTCTCCCGAAATGAACGCATATTGCTGCACAAAAACCCGATAGAAGATTAAAGTCGTAAATACAGTATAAAGTGGACGGATGGCTTATTGTGGTGGAAGTGGTCTGGTTTAAAAGCAGAGACCACTCAGGAGAAACAGGTGCGGTTACAGAGTTATGAATACAGAGAAGAGAGAGACAGAAAGAGGATGATAGAGACAGTCTGCAGTCTCTCTACCACGACTCCCACTGCTCTCTCCATTAATCACAGAGGAGAGACCAGAGGTGCGAGAGGGACTGCGAGACGGAGATTGAGAGAGAGAGGGACGGAAGGGAGAGAGAGGGAGGCAGAGAACGAGAGAGAGGGGGGAGGCAGAGAAGGGAGAGACGAGGAAGTAGAGAAGGGAGAGACAGGGACGCAGAGGGGGGAGAGACGAGGACGCAGAGGGGGGAGAGACGAGGACGCAGGGAAGGGGAGAGAGAGACGAGGACGTAGGGACGCACGCACAGGAGAAGAGAGAAGAGTCAATTAATAAGCAAGGACGCGGTGGTGAAGACCTCCCTGCACCTCCGGGAGAGAGAGGGCGAGGCGCGCGCGGGAGAGACGTGCCTAATGAGACCGGATCAAAGACGGACGGAGAGGGATCAAAGTCCATCTCCTCACTGAGAGGAGAGAAGAGAGGAGAGAGGAGAGAGGAGAGAGAAGAGAGAAGAGAGAAGAGAGAAGAGAGAAGAGAGAAGAGAGAAGAGAGAGAGAGAGAGAGAGAGAGAGAGAGAGAGAGAGAGAGAGAGAGAGAAAAGAGGAGAGAGGAGAGAGGAGGCTCTCCTACCCCCCGGTGTGGAACACGAGGACGGAGGGAAGAGGTTGCCGACGAGAGCAGAGGGCGGGGGTGTGACGGTGTGAGAGGCACGAGGAGGAGGTAGAGAGAGAACGAGACGGAAACGACAGGCCTGTAAAACCCAGGGCCACCTTAGGAACGGGGAATTAGATTATGGTTGTGCGAGTATACATCGTGCGTGTTTGTGTGTACATAACGTGTGTTTCGTTGATGCGACGTACACCCAAGCGTGAGATGTTTTCTTGTGTAATGCACGCGCTAGAGGGGCGTGTATGTGTGTGTCTCAGTGTGTGTGTGTGTGTGTCTGCGTCTCAGTGTTTGTGCGTCTCTGTGTGTGTGAGAGTCTCGGTTTGTGTGTGAGTCTGAGCGTACACACCTTCATTACAGTCTCATACATATGCATGTGCTTACACCTAGTCATAAAAACTGCATTCCCGCCTTGCGGTTGTTGCATTTGCGTTTATGTATGTTTCTGTAAATGAATCAAAACGTTGTGTACTCGTGCTCGTTTGCATATGCCTGTGCCCGTGTGCGTACGTGTGTGTGTGTGTGTGTGTGTATGGACTGACCATCTGCGTCGGGCGGCTGGCTGCTGATGCAGTAGTACTCTCTGTGCGTGATGAGGTTGGGCAGTCCCCTGAAGAGGCTGCGGCAGAGTTTGCACTCAAAGATGGTGTCCACCTCCCTCAATAGCATCTGCTTCAGCTCACTGGTACCTGACAACAGCAGACACAAACGGCAGCGGTTAGGGTTTATCCACACACACACACACACACACACACACACACACACACACACACACACACACACACACACACACACACACACACACACACACACACACACACACACACACACACACACACACACAAATCTGAAGATTTATTCAATTAACTGCAATTTTCTCATTAAAAATGATCAATTATCCCGCCCTGACATGTAATTGAGAACCAATTTGATGATATCGCCTCAAACTGTAAAAAAAATCATGTCCCATTATCCCACACAGACCAACGATAAGCATCACAATTAAACAAGCCCTTAAAGAGACACACGCACAGTAAAAACACAAACCCATAGTGTAAACATCAATCACTGTAATTAACACCTTTCCCTGACTGTTAATAAACGAGCCGTTGGACCCTTAATCAAAAATAAAATCGTCGTCGCCGTTGGAACGTGTAAACTGCCCGGCGACGGGGGAACAGGGGATGTGACTGGAGTCAACATCAGCATCATCGTTATCGTCCGGTTTATTGTTAATAAGGCCGGCGTACTCATCAGCTGCTACCGCCGCTGGGAGAGAGGCTCATTTTAATGACGCTGTGGAGTGAGTGACTGGCTCTGACTCACTGTAAGTGGCTGGCGCTCGCCTCCCCACCGCTTACTCACACAAACCGCGCGCTGCCGCTGGTGTTTTGTGCCCGGTTTGTCGTTCTCAGAGAGGCTGAACTTCCTCTGGCTGTGACTCACAGAGCACAGTACGCGGACGATGGACAAGGAGCATGTTACACGCACGCGCACGCACAACCACGTTACACACGCGAGCACGGAACACACTGGTTAAGGAGAGGAGTTCAGTATTGCTGTGGTGCATGCAAAGCCAGTAGGGCTGGCCCGAATTATTCTAATATTTGAATACTCGTTCGGAGAATTAGTATTCGAAGCTTAAATCAGTATTCGGAGCTTCATTGTCGTTGTTTTTTTCACATGCCTGACGTTACCAGAGCGAGGGAGGCAAACTATAAGCGACACCAAGCAGAGAGAGGTGGAGGAAGAATAGAAATGTTTCCCTTTGCTTTACAACACAACATTAGCGGGATCTTGGGAGGAAAAGTAATGCTTAGCGAAATGCTAACCTTAGCTTAGTTGTTTGTTTACGTTCGCTTAACAGCGCTGCACCAATCAACTGTGACTGGCTTGCTGCAGAGCGTGAGCGTCTTGGGAATACCCGGTCAATATAATGGATATAATAAGAACACATAAGACAATCAATATTCGGTATTTGTTATGGATTTATTGTAGAAATACCCTGAAAAGATGAACGTTCCAGGATGAATTGAAAAGCTCCCGTAAGGGCTGAGATGGCAGAGGACAGCTGATTTGGAACGGAGCAACAGCTGTTCGCTTCAACGGGGAAAAACGAAGGAACTCCAACTTACTTGGGCCTACTAATTAACGTTCAAAAGCTATTAAATCTTCGACAAAATATGCAGATACTGAGTATATAGGGATTATTAATGTTGTTTTTCATGGTGTGTTTTTCTGGAACGAGTATTCGAATATTCGCTCGGAAAAACCAACGAGTATTCGAAGCCTGAAAAATGGTATTCGGGCCAGCCCTAAAAGCCAGTTGGCCCTCTGTTTCCGGTTGGCCCTCTGGGTCTGTTCGAAACCACCTACTTGCTTCCTACTCTTACTAACTATGACGTCAAATTGATTAAGTAGAACGTAGTAAGCGAGTTTTAGGTAAGCGAGTAGTATCCGAATGTCTTCTACTTCCGTAAAGATTTTGTGTAAGCATCGCTAGCTTACTAGACGTACTCAACCGCCCCAGAATGCACTGCGTCTATTCAAAAGAACAGTGGAAGCAATGGCGCTAAACGGGGAGCCGCAGCAGCAGAGCCCACAGCTATATATTCTGTATTAAAGGCCCACTATGCAACTTCGGGAATTTCTTCGCTGTTTTCTTGGTTTTGGCACGCACATTTCTCTACACAGCGCCCCCTACAGCTTTGTAGTAGATATTTTACAACACTGTCGTAACAACTCGTTGACGACCCTTCCCCATGCACTTCTACGCGAGCCATGTGCATTTGTTTTCAAAGAAGCCGGCGAATGCGTGGAGCCATGTCCGAAGTAGATGTTCATAAAGTGTAGGCAAGGTTATACATAAAAGGGTGTATTTGTATTGCAATAAACATAAATCCATCCTTTTTTATAGTTGACGGGGAGAATTTATATCCTAGATTATAATTGTTTTATCTTAGGTTGAACAGAACAATCAGTGTAAGAGGTTTGGCCAACATAATAATATAAATAAACAAGAACCTGGATTCGGGGATTCAGTCTGTATCTGGGGGACGAGACAGACGAACAGCAAAACACCCATGGAAACAAAGGTGTTTATATGGTTGCAACCAAGCAAGCTAGAAACATACAGGGCTCACAACAAAACGGTCGAGAAAACAATTTTTACAGGGCTCACAACAAAATGGTTAAGCAAACACATTTGTACAGAGACTATCAACATCAAGAATACCACGAAGACAAAGGCCACCCAAGGGTACTTTCAATTTCAAAAGCAACACGGCCGAGTCGGCGTCTGATTTGCAGTCTTCTTTTTCTTTCAGTTCACGCTATTCCTGAAAAGCTTGGCCAACGTTTACTCGTGTCTGGCCTCTCTGCCGGTCAGTCTCCCTTTTCTCTTCTTCTGTTCCTCCGGAATTGGGCTTCTCTGTCTCTCGGCTGATCTATGATGAATATAACAATCCCTTAGTTACTTGTGTTTACATCGAGCCGGTTCCGTGTTTGGGGGTCTGTGCCGTAAAGCAATTCGTTACTTCGCGAGACCCGAGACTCCCGCGAAAGTGGGCGGCGGGTCGCCGGCAGAAACATATTCCTTTTCTCCGCCAAGATGCGCAAGGGTGAGTCGAAACAACGAACAATCGAACAAAAATGTATAATAGAACCATCGCAATGACTCTTAGCCTGTTATATTAAGGTAAATCAAGCCAAAAAAGTTGCATAGTTCCCCTTTCACTCGTGTCTGATCTCTTTTCTGGTCCATTTTTCTTTTGTTCCGCCGACGGTCGCCTCTTGGGTCCCTTATCAGTCGATTGATCCATGATGAATGCAACAATTGCCTCGCAACTGGCTGTTTATATCTAGCCGGTGCCATGTTTGGGTGTGTGTCTGTGCCGTAAAGCATTTGCGAAACTACAATCTGACTACATTTTCGAGGATACTTCCGCTGCGTCACATCCGGATTGTGTCGGTCCGAACAGAGCAAGTTGCATATGCGCTTTTTCACTGGAGAGGCGACATGGGTAAATGACACACCCACCAATCGACCAAGAAATGGATGCAGAACCATCAGCATAACTCTCAACCTGCATACTTAATGTAATTTTAGCTAAAAAAGTTGCATAGTGGGCCTTTAACTGGCAATCTAGCATTAGGACAAAGAAGAGGAAACGCGGGAAAATCAGACAATAGACAAGAAAAATATAAAATAATTAATCATAATTAATAAATGTTTTAATTGTTTAATAATTGTTTTTAACATATCACCGCAAATCCTTAGGTTGAAGATGTACTGTGACGTTAAATGTGACGCTTATATATTTATTTATAATATTTATTAACGGCGCCCGGCCGGTAGGTTATTGACACGTCATTTGACACGTCGTTTGATTCACGACATCTGAGGTGGTTAAGTAAGAACGGTCTTCCGAACGTCGATTACTCAAATGGATTACTCAATCATTATTTAAGGATTCGAGTAGTAAGCCAAGTATTGAGTAGGTAGTAAGTAGTAATTACTAAGTCATTTCGAACAGACCCTCTGTTTCCAGTTGGCCCTCTGTTTCCGGTTGGCATGGTGCTTTCAGTGGGGTAGCAACACACACCCTTCCTTCAGTGTCAGACCAGTGGTACAGGCCGTAGCGGTGTTCAGTAGTACAAAGTTTGATGTTTTTGTTCAGCCATGCGGTGGGGACGACCCACTGCCGGTGCCACTGCTAGGGGTTACTAGGAAAGGCAGCTGGCTCAGCGTGGCGTCGCATTGATCACAGACACACACACACACGGAGAGTGAGTCAAAAGTGCCCATGAAAGTGTGCACGCTGACACACACACACACACACACACACACTTCTCCCTTGTAGAGATTTGAAAACAACAACACCTGGACAGCTTGTCGCTGCAAGAACACATGAGTGTGTTGCGCGTGGACACACACACACACACACACACACACACACACACACACACACACACACACACACACACACACACACACACACACACACACACACACACACACACACACACACACACACACACACACACACACCTGATTGGAAGCATTCAATGATCTGCTGGATGCCGGACTTGGATGTCTGCAGGGGCTTCTGCAGTAGAGGAGGGTCTCCCGGCTCGATACAGTGACCTGGAGAGGGACGGGGGTGAGGGGGAGACGGAGGGGGTGAGGGAAGGGAGAGACGGAGGGAGGCAGAGGGGGAGAGGGAAGGGAGGGAGATGATTTAAATCACATCACACATTGTACTATACAAACGGTAGCATCGAGGGCAGCTCATCAGATGATGAATGACCCGCACAGCAGCTGGTCGACGGGGGGGCAGGTAACACGGACCACAGGGACCGGGACATCGCTGCAGACCCCCGGCGGGGCAGGCATTCGGGGCCGGGGCCGACTGCGAGTCACACTCTCTCTCTCTCTCTCTCTCTCTCTCTCTCTCTCTCTCTCTCTCTCTCTCTCTCTCTCTCTCTCTCTCTCTCTCTCTCTCTCTCTCTCTCTCTCTCTCTCTCTCTCTCTCTCTCTCTCTCTCTCTCTCTCTCTCTCTCTCTCTCTCTCTCTCTCTCCCTCTCTCTCATTAAAAACAGGTAACACACAAACGTGAACGCGTGTGCACGCACACACTGGATATATTCCCCCAGAGTTCTGAATTTAATCGCCTACCCCACAACCATTGACCAATCGGTGTCGGTGTCACATGACTGAACGGTTTCCGTACCTCTTGCGCCCTCTAGTGGTGCATTTGGTTTAGCAGGCGTAGGGTTAGGCGATGGTCCTGTATCATGTGGGCCTGTGAGGCACTTTGAGAGTAACTGGGATTGACGACGACAAAATTTACTCAATTGATTTTGTAAAATTGAGAAACCAAAAACATGGCGGCAGCTTGGACAAAAGGAGGTAATTGGGAGTTTCATCAAAGCAGAATTCAAACAACTCCCTCAGGACAGCACTGCTAACCTCAGTTAAAATAAACCAGAGTTAAAATAAACCAGGTTCAAAATAAACCTCAGCTATCATAAACCAGAGTGAAAATAAACCATAGTTAAAATAAACCTGATTTAAAAGAAATCAGTTGCAATAAACCAGAGTTAACACAAGCCAGAGCTAACATTAGCCTGAGTTCAAATAAACTCGATTTTAAATAAACCCTTAAGTTAAATCAAACCCTTCATTTCGCCCAGCTGTAGAACCACCTCCACAGCGCTGACTGTTTGTCCCGTTTGTATTTTAAGTGGCTTCTCCGTCCCGGGAGTGACGGGCGTACGAGCGGGGGAATGGGTCGGGTTAACCGGCCCGGCCAGCGGAGGCACCGCCGGATGAAAGCCCTGGCCCCGCGCCATTAAAGCCACGCTCAAACGAGCCAGCACAAAACGCTCACACCGGCCGACACACATCAGAGAGAGAGAGAGAGAGAGAGAGAGAGAGAGAGAGAGAGAGAGAGAGAGAGAGAGAGAGAGAGAGAGAGAGAGAGAGAGAGAGAGAGAGAGAGAGAGAGAGAGAGAGAGAGAGAGAGAGAGAGAGGAGATGTAGGGAGACGTACGCAAACAGCGATAGAGGATGAAAAGGTTAAAGAGAAACAGAGTGAGAAAGGACAGAATTGTTTCTTATTTCTAGTATTTTTTTCAATTTTTACGACAGAATAGGGCGCCGTTGCCGTCTTTCATTTAATTCACTTTACACTGCTCAGGCAACTGCTGCAAGATATAATTGATAGAGAGACAGAGACAACAACAGAACGATAGAGAGTGAGAGACACACACACACACACACACACACACACACACACACACACACACACACACACACACACACACACACACACACACACACTCCCGCCCTCCACCACTGCATAATCCCCAGGGCAGGTCAACAACCCCGACGACCTCGCCCCCGCCCCTCCCCCGCCGGGTCAAAGAGCAGCCAATCAGGAGACTCGCTCCACACAAACAACCGCCTCCCGGCCCTGCCGACACAGCCCTGGTCCTGGGCTAGCGCTGAGGAGGCACGTAGCATTCAGTGGGTCCATGGGAAGTTCCAGCACGTGTGTGAGAGAGGAACGCGCGTGTGTGTGTGTGTGTGCGTGTGCGTTTGTTAGCGTACACGTAATGCATTGTGAGAACCCGACCCCAAGTGGTAACCCACTGTGCGCGTGTGTGCTAGCGATATTAAATGCAATACGGTATAGGTTGAGCTCAGCCACATTGACAACAGGAGGGGTCTGTCTCTGTATCTGTGTCTCTGTATAGAGGGGGTTAGAACCTGCAACCTTTCATTGAACGCTTTAGTATGTCGCTTTACATCGACGAAGGCCGAGACTTCAGGGCTGGGTGGAAACGTTGAACGAGTGAATGGATTGTTTGGTTCCTTTGGGTCATCTTGCCATGGTGGCTCTCCAGCAGCACCTTCTGTCGGATTACCTTTGGAAGTTCACCCAATAGTGATGTACATGCATCACAGTCGGTTATGAAATCCTCCCGCTGAAGGTGGATATAGTATTCGTGATCCAAGGAACGCCGTCTCACGCTAAAGCTAGTTTCAACCGTCATATTGTGATCAAACATCTTCTGTACACGATAACCGTATTTTACTCTTAATAATCATCCCTAAAAAAATGTGGATTGGATCCTTCATAAGATATTTATATTTCAAAAAACTAAAAGATATTACTTAAAATGAAACCCTAAACCCTTGAGAATGGTGTCCTCAAGAATGAGTGAAACCAGCTGATGTCCAACCAGGTGAAAATGGACCAAACCACCAGAAGACAATTGAGCAGGGGTACCTGGAGTGTGACTGCAGGGGTCCTGGCTGTCTTGAAGCCTCTCCTCTGTCTGGCAGCTCTGGTCTTTGGTGGCGTGGCCAGGGCCATCCTGGGGCTGTAGTGGGGGGATAGGCTTCCAGAGGGCCTTGGTCTGCCCAGAACAGTCCCCCTTCTCGGGGTTCCCCTCTGGACTGCATTCCTGCGCTTGGCTCTCAGGGGAGGCCGTAACCGGAGCCTGGGCCTTGGGCTGGGGCGGGTCCGGGGAGGGGGATCCTCTCTTGGGCTTCTCCTCCTCTAGCTCTGCATCCATCCGACCCGAAGTCTGACAAACAGACAAATGATAAAACATTATTCATTTCAATCAAACCACAATGTGTACATAGGTTGAAAAATAGCATGTTGTACAGGCGTGACACACAACACACAACAATGGATGAATATTGGAAGGATTCCTGGCATTTTTGTGACCTATAAAACAGCAACAAAAGCCATGCTTAACATAGCATACTAGCGCTCGAGAGAAAAGGTTCAGTCGGGACTACGATCTCTTTGCATGAGATAATGTGGGGATCGAAGGTGTTAAAAAAGCCTCGCAGACGCCCGTCAGTGAGAGGTAAACAGACGCAGGATGAGACATCTTCGTCAGATAGAAGTGCTTCGCTGGAGTCGAAGGAGCCTACCAGTCATGAGAGCTCTGATGTGAAATACAGCGGTGTGTTCTGCCTGTCTACATTATAAACAATATAATAATTAATGCATCTCAAAAAAATAGGTCTCTCACATTGTAGAATATGTAGCACCAATAGGTCTCTCTCATTGTAGAATATGTAGCACCTAATTCAATCACCTTTTCGTGTCTCGCACCATGCGTGCAGAGTCTAGAGTTTTCAAGCGCTTGATTAGTAATTATTTGTTTGGTCCTATAATTACATAATTAAGAAGGAAAATGCTATTGCTGGCATTATTATCATAGGCTAGCTTATCTTTCAAGGTAGCCTGATTAAACAATGTAGGCCTTTTCTTTTGTAAGCCTCAAATTAAAAACACTTCAGCAGTTATGTCTGGGGAAAAAGAAGTACTTAACTTGGTAAAGTTAATTAATCACGTGACTTACAGGTCTGATCCTAACTTGATAAATACATCTTCTGAATGCAATACTTAGTTTGATATTAAACCGATGTCTGTCACTATAAGTCGTAATTAGCCGTGTATTATGAAAAAAGAAATGAGCCACTCAAATACAAGTGATAATAAGAAAATAATTACTACATCACACTACTCACAAATAATATAAATATTGAAGCACACCATGCTCAAATTAACGGATCTGTGCACATGATGCGATCTGTGTGCGTCTGTCATGCCTTTAGGCATGTCTACAGAGGGGCCACATTAACCTTGAGAGACACACACACACACACACACACACACACACACACACACACACACACACACACACACACACACACACACACACACACACACACACACACACACACACACACACACACACACACACACGGTTCCCTTACAAATAATTAATATTTAAATTTATTCAAACTTCATTTGTTTGCTTTGCAGAACAGAATTATGTAATTTACTTATTGAACAACATGTCAATAACATTTTATGACCATATTCAACCAGGCTAAAACATGCGTCATTTGCTGGTATTTTGCTGCTAATTTAGACATCGGACTGACAGACCTTAGTGAAGTGTCAAGCTCTGTCTTGTATTTGCAAGATGGATCAATGTATTTATCAAGACACACAGGCCTCAGTCAACTTAACTACAAGTCATACAATGGAGCCTAATAGGGCCACCAAGTTTAGAAGACATCACACAAGAAGGCCTACATTGTTTAGAAGGAAATAAGGTACGACATAATAATGGCACAAACAGCCTTAACCCTTTGTATCTCATAATTTCCCTGAGTGCACACAACGGCCTTGGTATAGGGAGGAATGTAAGGAAAATCAATACCAGCAATCTATAGTGTGAAATAATGTCAGACGTCCAGTCTTTAGAACAACCCTTATCTGAAAGAAGTTGTTTTCAGAAAAGCCATTTTGTTTTGCATGCAAATAGTGTCAAACTAAAATCAATGCAGTTCCCTTCTATTTAAACCTTCATTAACCATCATTTGAAAATATAGAAGGAAACCTAAAGATCAAGCTGTTGAGAACTCTAGCCATGCTATGCATGCAGGCTATGACTCACACGCTATTTTATTCAGTTTTAGGCCTGTACAGCATATTGTACAATTTGAGAGACATATTTTATATATTTAGTATGGGCCTAGTTAATTTAATATATTAATATATACAGACAGAACAGACTTGTATTTCACATTGGTGCCATCTTGACAGATCTTCTTCACTTCAAGCTCACTTCTATTCACATCGGCGTCTATTAATATTCAAATTTAGGATCTTCATTTGAAGGGCCGAACCCACACCAACCTCAATTACCCTGTCAAGAGTGTGTCTGTGGCCATCTACATGTCTGCATGTTATTTTATGCTATGGATGCCTCTCTCCATCACATTCCCTCCCTCCCTCCCTCCCTCTCCTCCCTCTCTCTCTCACACACACACATCTTGTTCTCAACCCCCAGTCCTGATGTCTCAGCGTCCTTGACTTTAGTGAATCAATTCACCTTCCTCTCTCCGGCACAATATAGTTCATCATACTGTGATAATGTCCACTTCGGACAGTAAGTCAAAGTGCACGTGAAAGTGTGCACGCTCACACACCATCCTTGTCAAGATGTTAAAACAATCAGGGACACCTAGACAGCTTGTTGCCGCAGAAATAAACAAGGGAATATCTCAAACACACAGACACACACACACACACACACACACATACACATACACACACACAAATCCTTGCGTCACAGCATGTGAATGCACCCCTACAGACACATGTTAGCATCTGTCAAGGGTCAGACACGTGGTCTGTGTTTCCTGTTTTGTGTTAATGTCAAACGAACGAGGGCAGGGGGTGACACACAGTGGACTGACAAGGTTAATGGAGGAAGGAAGGGGAGCATGTAATGGGTGATGCCTGTACACTGGTCCACCCACACACACACCCACCAACACCCACACACACACAGATCTAAAACGAGAGCGGGAGAGAGCCTGGGTATATAGCACAAACAAACATCATTGATCCCGCTATTCTAAGATCAAATGATAAAAAGCCATTTCAGGACCATTTCTGAAACCCTGCCGCTCTGACTCTCACAGTCTCCATCATGGATGATTGTAAGAAGGGAAAATATTGACTACAGTTCGTTCGCCGGCTCCTCGGACTAATGAGATCTGGACAGACATCACAAAGCAGCTCCTCACCCAGACTAAATCCAGAGTGGTGGGGAGGCACTGACCCATCAGTACATCAACGTGATCAGAAGAATAGACGGTTGGAGCACCACCAGCAATTGCTTTACGGTAAATAAATGGTGGTGCCAACTATTTAAAAAACGACAAAACCATTGACAAACAGAGTGATGGATTCATAACTCTTCCTAATCCCGTTATTAAAATGACATAATGACCACAGCAGGTCTCGGAGGGGGAATTAACCTTTAAACAATAAACTGAACTTCCCCCTGGTCCCCTGCTGGTAACATTAACCAAACTATAGTCCAGCCTGGTCTAACAGATGGGGCTGGGAGGAGGAGGAGGGGGCAGGCAGCACAGGTGACAAAGGAACAGGACTTCAGCGGTCGACAGGCATGCAGAGATGGGAGTTGTTCTACATCGAGCCGGATCCGAAATAAACGCCTGCCCCAGGCGCATCGACTTGACCCTATGCAGGCAAACCAAATCTGGGCTTGCATATTCGAACCACAGATTAACCCGGTGCATTATTCTGCTCTGGCTGTTATGAAGACACTTTCTTGGGGTCGGCTTAGCTCAGGAGGTAGCGGTAGAGAGACTTGTAATCTGAAGGTTGCTAGTTCGTTCCCCGGCTCCTTGAGATGTCCCTGAGCGAGGCGCCTCACCCTGACTGCTCTCGACGAGCCGGCTGTCGCCTTGCATGGTTCACTCTGCCGTCGTGTGTGAATGTGTGCATGAACGGTTGCAAGACGCTTTGGATAAAAGCGTCTGATAAATGCCCTAAAAAAAATACAATTCTGAAAGTTAATGTTGGACCCTAGACGTGATGGATGGGGGGATGGCGGGGTTAAGGTAGGTGAGCAGATGGACGGAGGGCGGTGTGACGGTGGAGAGATGGGACACAGGGAAACATCCGGTGGCGAGTGGCGGCCGTACCTGTCTGCGCAGACAGAGGGAGCTCTTCCTGCTGTGCTGGGCCTTCACCATCTCGCCGGGTGAGGGACAGACACACACACTCTCCTGCGCTGCGGTGCGGCGGGCGCTCACAGCCGTCACCTGCAACAACACCGGTTGTCAACAACAACAACCACGAAGGCGTCCAATGGGATCGCGGCGGAGGAGATGAGGATACCGGTGCATGAGGGATAGATGGGCGTTTAAAGGGACTGCTGTGGCGATACCGGGTGTCGGCGGAGTAGGAACAACCTTTAGCCTATAGCTAATGCTAATGCTACGACGCTATTCCAAAGGTTAGCCGCCGTGTTTTCACTCATTTGAAAGATTGTTTAAACCCGGCGTGTTAAATAGTGCTTTAACGGTCCTCATTTGTTATTATTCTGCCACTTAAAATTATCTTTGATTTGAATGATATTCTTTAATAATTACTTTTTAACCGTCGCTATTTTTTTTTATGGTCGACTCTGGTTTATTATGACTTAGTAAATTGTCGGTAGGTATATTGAAAAGTAGAATATTTATGTAGGCTGTAATTGTTGTTTTGTCTCAGTGAAGCTTGATTTTAACGTGAAATGTTGAATGAAAATGATGGCAAAGAAAGGAAAACAGTTGCACCAGGAAGAAATGAAAAGCTGAAACTGAGCCTGGTTCTGTGCCAGCAGATGATGTGTTCTGACAGCTAGGCGTCATAAACGGGGAAAACCACACAGCGATGGATTACACGCAAAGCTTGAAAGCAATAGCACAGAGTACAAAAACAAGTTATGGGACCAGCAAGTAGCTTTCAACCAAAAAGGATTAAGTAAGAACCCAGGAAGATCTGAACAACAAGAACTGCAGAAAGTTTTTCATTCAAACATTAGTAAAAAAAAAAAGAAATCCCTCAATTGAGCAAAAATTATTTGTGCTTATTAGCTTAAGTGTTCAGAACAGCAGGTCCAACCGACAAAGCCGCTATTTCATACAAACTAGCATATAAGCAAAGCCAATAGACGGAGATTTAAACCCAAATACAGGAAACGGCCCATTCCCAGTAACTTTATTTTGAAATAAGTAGTAGAATCAAGCAGTGTGTAAAACATTATGGACTTGAAAAAATTGCTGTAGGTCACTCAAGCACCCAGTATTTACTATTGCAAATAAAAAAAAAAGAAATAAAAATATTGTAAATTCCACTTCCACTATACACAGATGGGTCTGTTTCACTCGACACAGGATTCTGATGGCCCTGAATGGACGAGACGTGGAGGTGATGGTGTCCGGTACCGCCACCAGGTGGCAGCACTGCGGTCACTCGGCTGCATCACCTGCAGCTACAGCATGCGGTGGATTGGAGGAGAGTATATGAGAATCTCTGCCGGGGTGCCAGGGTCTTCTATCCCACCAGCATTCACTACAACACAGCTAATCGGGGAAGCAATCTCAAGCTTTATAAATCACACGGGGTGGAGAGAACGAATGCAGTTTAAAGTGAGGAAGTAGCCAACTTACCCACGAGTTCAACTGACACGTACCCTAATTTGGAGGAATTAGTTTCCCGGTCTTTGGCTGTAAATTCTACTTTTTAAAGGTTTGTTTTAAACCGCGTACAAAGCACAAAGTGCCCAAGCTTGAATTACTGTCCAAATATGTGGTCAAGGTCAATACTACTACAACTGCTTACACTGATTAATGTATAAACTAGCATATGTAAGTAGTAATAGAGTAGCATGTTGTATATGATGTTCAACACAAAAACCCAAGTGTAATGTCCATGATTGTAAACTGTGACTATGTCCTACACCTTTTCGAGAGACTACATATTGAAGTAGGGAGATGTTTACGATGTTCCCTGGCCCTCAGATGACTCGGACGGATACCTTGTGAAGGATTTAAATATAGGCCTAATGATGTTCCCCCTAGCCTTCTTTTCATCCATCATTTAGAGTGGACGTGAAGTGGCAGGGTTTGGCCAGCAGGGGGAGACAAAATCAGGCAATATAAAGTTAGGCCAGTGGTTCCAAGGGTGTGTAGTCTGAATATATAATCACATTGGTAATAACCCTAACAGCAACTTTACGAGCAGCAGTTGACAAGTATTAATAAGCAGATACAACACTGCAAAAATAATGAGTGCCTTCTCGTGGGGGGTTTACCTGACCTGGTTGATGTAGGTAGGATAGGAGGTCATAAAGTACCCTCAATGTTAATTATTAATGCGTATGAATTATAACCACAGTTCTACGGTATGCATCAGAGTTAATAATGCCATGTTTGGTAATCATCAAGGAGAAAGCTAAGTAAAGGTGGACACAAAAATCGACTTTCAAAATGTGTTATTTACCTCTGTAACTGCCAATTTGTTATTTATTATTAATTATTACAGTGTGCATTGCACCAGGACATTTGGAAAAGAAATACTGCACACAGCGCTCTCTTCAATCTGGCATCATTGTTGATTGTTCTAATCTAAGACCGTCTTATAAGATCAGAAACATATGGGATCACTGCACTATGCTAAACCATTAGGACCAGCTATTCATTCTGTGTAGCTCATCTTGTGAGACCATTAAACACAGCCAGGCTTGGTGTTGGAACTCCCTCTGTAGACAATTCACGGCGAAAATATGTAACACACTGCTGATGGTCTTGTGAGACACCGTGGATAAAAGCTTCCGCCAAACGGCTTCTGTTCAGAGATTGTTTGAGATAAGATGCAGTCAAGTAAAGTTAAGAAGTTAAGACGACATTTAAGCTAGCCGAACTCAAAATGTCAAAACCGCCAGGAGGACCCAGCCACCCACACACACCTGTAGTTTGTAATCTCTAAGACCAGTCCTATATATATATATATATATATATATATATATATATATATTATATACATACACACACACACACACACGGCATTTATTAATATAAACTCCCACTGGAACAACACATCGAAGACAAACCCCCAACAAGTCACTCATAGACCCAGTGGTCTGTGGATTTCCATGGCAACCGAAGACAGGAGTGGTGGTGATTTGTTATTGTATCTTAACAAGGGGAGGCTTTCTCAGATCAGGTTGTTGTGGTGATGGAGGGAGGAATGGCTAAACTTCTGAATATCACCTGGCTCAGTGCTTGCTGCTAGGCTTGGGATATGAGGTGAGACGCAATGTTGTAGGGGCCTTGTTTACTATCGGGCTCGCTGAAACTAAAAAGGTCAAGTTTTAAATGAAAAACCAATGAAATAACTGATAACTGAAATCCCCCTTCAGCGACCTACAAAACCGATGATTGATTTCGGATTCAGCGATCATCTTATCTACAACCTGTTGCGCGCCATCACACCCGCACCCACACACAGCTCTCGCTACACCTGCTCAAACCATGACTGGACATCATAGAGCAACAACAGCGTTCTCGTTTAAGAACATTTAAAATGTTCAACTGTCAAGAGATGACTTCATCGGGACATTTAGACTGCATCCTTGCAGAGCCATCAACGCACTCACGTCATATAGACCCCTCAAAACATATTCAATACCTATTCAAAAACCCACCCTGGATATTCGAAACATAAGCACAGGTGTTGGGACTCCTTAACGACACGTACTTGGACCAACTCTATTTCTGCTTACCAGGCTATTGGAATCGGGAAACACCCACCAGCAAAGCAGAACCTAATCGTCTTTAAGCAGAAGCCTCTGTCAAAAGAATCTGATCTGCAAGTGTTGATGGACAATAACGTCTTCCAATATCATCTTATCCAAGTACTGCTACACGCCTGTTAGCCTGCCTCTCCTTCCTCTGTATGTCTATGGTGAGAGGGGGGGGGGGGGGGGGCAGAACGCCTCCTATGGGATGCCAACTCCTTCCTGGTGAGGACCCCCACACAGCCCTGCCCTCGCTCGAGCCCGCCATTATTATTAAAGGTTGGGTATGGGATTTGCGAAACGCACAAGTACACAACTCAAATGGTCCTACCCCCTCTCCTTCAACGCTGACTCTGACTCCACCCATTCCAAGTACATGGACGCGCAATCATGCTCGAGCGCGAACACAGATTGGAGTTTAGGGTTGTCTTCTAGTGCTAGGTCCAAATGTGGATTGTTAACTAGCTCCAGTAGCTACCGCAGGATAACAACAAACGGAAGCTTGCTCTGGGTCACGAGCTTTGAGTACGTGCACGAAGAGGTCACGCGCGGTGGGGGAGTGCAGTACGACAGTTTGATTGACGTACCTACTGTCCAATGCCACTCGGTGGTTCTGGAAATCATTGGCTGGAGTTTTTCGAGCTCTGCCCGTTCCACAGATGATTGACTTGTTTAATTTTCATGTCAGTACTTCTAACACAGTGGCTGGAAGTGGGTTATAATAAGTATTTCAAGTAATTTTGCAAAAATGGCCAAAAAAGAGAATTCCATACCCAACCTTTAAGTATTGGCTGATATTGCACGTGTTGTGTATTACACAATTAGCGTAATACAATCCCCCTTGAGAGACGTCTGAAAGTGTGTGCGGATAAATATGTGCCAGAAATATCAATCCCCTTTCCTCAAACATCCATGGTGTTTTATGAGTAGTATGGACGACTTTATTCATCAATCTTCTTCAATGGTTTTTGGATAGGGGGTAAAGTAGGGATATCTATCATGTTTAGCAGAGCTGTATCACAGTCGGCTGCAAGGCGATACATCCAAGACTAGCATCCTTTAGCTGCCTGGAGGATATGCGTCGATGCGAGATTCAGCTCAAGCCGCGTTCAACCCTCGACGCCATTAGGATCATCAGTGAGTGGATGAGTAATGAATCGATGGATTTATAATTGGAGTCAACATTGATGATGTTTCTCGTGTCACTCTTGCCTCTCTGACATAATCAAGTTTGACAGCACATCTGTGAGTTAGTTATACTGGGGGGGGGGGGGGGGGGGGGGGGGGGGGGGGGGGGGGGGGGGAGCCTCAGCCTGCAAGACTGACTGAGGAGTTAATGCTATAGTGCACGGTTCTTCGTAAGGGGAAGGCGGGTCCTTGTTAGCATGCACATATTTACTACGGGCTAATTTCAAGTAATCACATGGGGAAGTAGGGGAAACATTGTGCTTTCCCACGGCGTCGTCCATGACTCATTCCACTGTAGCTGTGTTCTCCAGACACAGTCACAGCTCCTCAATGTCTAACATCTATGTGATTATGGGTCAGTTTAACTTTTAGGCTGCATTAACTATTTAGTAATGTATCAGACGCATTCTTCCAAAGTGACAATCAGATATTTTCGTTTTGGAGGACATAAAGTTCAGATAGGGGTTTGGAACCTTGCTCAAGAGTGCCTGGGAGGGTGGGCCGTGAACGTTGGACATTGAACCCAGGACGTTTCGGATGGGAGAGTACACCTAGCCACTACTGGGTCCTGCCCCCCTGTTTACTCCCCTGGCTGCCCCCCCCTGAATTAAACTGTGACTACCGCAAGCTCTAAAATTGTCTCAAAGGATGGGAGCTCCTTTTCTAATCTAAAAGTCCATGTGCTCAGGCTAGCTTCCTTTGTAAACAGACCCATGTGAGAAAACGCCAAAACCTGTCTCCAAAGAAGATTTCCCTCCCCCATCAATGCATAAAAATAAATACATAAACTATTGGGTTAACCTTCAACCAATTCAGCCCAACAGTGTCCTCCTGACCGTCATCTAACAGATGATTGGTTGTAGTTTAAGACTTTTCCTTGCATTGTAACACAGCAGCACTCATCAACATCTCACCATGTGATTCTAAACCAAAGCCAGCGTCAGTATTACCATATAAACGCCCTGCAGTAGTGCTAAACCACATCAGACCACAAAAACATGGTCCTACCCCGGCTAGATTTATGAGATACTGTCTTGGGGTACTGTCTTGTTCATGATAGTTATTAACCATGATATCCAGATACCATGTGGCTTTATATCATCTGAGCCGACAGATATGAAGAGAGGTGTAGTCCCAAACGCACACGGGGCTCACACAACAAACCCAAAACCGAGAAGAAGGAAGACCACAGAACAACCAGAGACTACAAAACGTCTCAGGATCCCGGGATCCTTCCCAGATTTCATCTGGAAACCATCATCCCCTGAATGTAATCGCCACACACGTTTATACTTATTATGAAGACAGCGGTGGTTTATAAGCCTCTCTTTCTGCTATAAAGATCCACCTGTTCCTGCATGACTTGCAATCCAATCTCTGGGCCTGGGGCTCTCTTAAGAAGTTGCTTGGTCAGGGAATACGCAGAGGGTATGACCATAAAGACGCCTCAAAGGGCCAGGGCACAACGCCGCAGGTGGACATAGCTTGCGCTAATCACAACAGTGTGTGTGTGTGTGTGTGTGTGTGTGTGTGTGTGTGCGTGTGCGTACAGAGAATAGTGTTCCCCAGTGATGATCAATAGGAGGGTAAAACTGTGTGTGTGTGTACAGAGAATAGTGTTCCCCAGTGATGATCAATAGGAGGGTAAAACTGTGTGTGTGCGTGTGCGTGTGCGTGTGTGTCTGAGATGTTTGACGGGCAATTTCCAGGACACACAGAGGCGCTAGGCTGCTGTGGCTTAACCTAGATAAACCCTGGATTGTCGCCGGTACACCTCTGCGCTGACATGCTACGACTGTAATTGAGGCTACCCCACATCCAATAGGTGAACTAACGGGACAAATACAGCGTTACAGAATACCACTCCTATGAGTACTGTTTAGTGAAGAGACTTTTTTTTGGCCGTTTGGGGTTAATTAAAAACACGTCAGGGTCGTTAACGAGCAGGTGGGTGTCTCAGATAACCCCTCAAAGTAGACCGTGGACGTCAGGGATCGAACCCGGTAGCTTGACCGAACAACGAGAGAGAGAGAGAGAGACAGAGAGACAGACAGAGACAGACAGAGAGAGAGAGAGGTTTAAGCAGAGGGAGGAGATGTAGGGAGACGTACAAAAACAGCGATAGAGGATGAAAAGGTTAAAGAGAAACAGAGCGAGAAAGGACAGAATTGTTTGTGTTTCTAGTATTTTATAACTTTTTTACGATAGAATAGGGCGCCGTTGCGTCTTTCGTTTAATTCACTTTACACAGAAAGAGAGAGAGAGAGAGAGAGAGAGAGAGAGAGAGAGAGAGAGAGAGAGAGAGAGAGAGAGAGAGAGAGAGAGAGAGAGAGAGAGAGAGAGAGAGAGAGAGAGAGAGAGAGAGAGAGAGAGAGAGAGAGAGAGAGAGAGAGAGAGAGAGAGAATGGCCGCACTCGGCCACAGGAGCGCCCTGTAAGTGGTCTCAGCGCCTCCACCCTGCCGCCCGGGGGAGACAACAACCTGCCGGCCCTCAACATGCTCCAATGCGGTCACCTTTCTCGGACTCAAGAGGACCCTCGTTGTTCCAGCCCGTTCCCCCAACCGTTCCCATTACAAAGGCTGGTCTGTTGCGCCGCCCCGCACGGACCCCTCGCTCGGCTTCCCCGGGCGGTGTGGAGCAAGCAGCCGGCCGGCCGGACGGACGGACGGACGCAGGAGGCTGACTGGTGCCGTGAGTGTCGAGGCTCGGTTCGTGCTTAAAGATGGCTGAATCGTCGTTATCGAACGTTGTTTTGATGGGGGGGGGGGGGGGGGAAACGGTACGCGATATTGACAGGCTGGCGCTGGGAAGGTTTTGCCATCTGTCCTAATAAAGAGAGGCTTAACTCGGATCTTTATAAGCCTGATTCTTGCAAAACCAAAAATAACAAATAAACACACACACAAGCTAGATCTATCGCCGCTATAACGCAGCCAGTGCGGCCGTGTGTGCACATAACACACAGGCCTTACACCAACTGCTACTATTTGAACCGTAACAGGCCTAATCCCCTGATTTTTATACTCCGTATGGTCTAGTTTGTGGTTACAGCTGGTGGCCTGGTAATGGGTCGAAGTTGCCCACTACGGTACTGTACCGTAAATCCTAGAGTTGATTTGTGTTTGACAACTTTTCAAGGGGCCTCAAATACATCAGGTCAACTTCAAGTTATTGACTTAACACTCCGCCTACACCGCATCGGACAGGAAAACAATCTTATTTATACCTTGTATTGTTCTCTCTGGTGCTCATCGGATTTGGATGTGAGCCAAGGATCAGGAGAAGGGTCAGCCACAATTAGGAAATCATCAATTTTGGTAAACACAGGCTAAGCTAGATAACTAGTCTCAGGTGTCCTGGGACATCTGAAACTCTGCTGCTGCACCTAGTTACAATGAATGGCTTCAGTTACTTTACACCGCATGTGTAGGAACGTGTCACCACTTCAACTATTTGCAGGAGAGGTTTCAGTTCAAACACACACACCATATCCATGACTTGTTTTTATACATACAAAAAAATCCAGTAAAATCCCACTGTAAACTTAGTGTTTTAGTGTCATGTTAAAGACATTTACCGAACCAAACTTTATTTATATACCGCCTTTCGAGCAAATTTGCAATAGGGGGCTTAACAATACAATGAAAATATACTAAAATAAATGAATAAATTGAATTAGGGGAAAACTGAACTAAGCAGGTATGGTTTAAGGTTTATTTTAAAAGGTGTTCACATATTGTGATGCCCTCAGCTCCACCTTATATGTGAAGCTTGATAAAAAAAACACATGATTAAAAACTGCAAGTTTTACACCACATTACAAAGACAAAACAAGGGTCAGGGTGCATCAACCAGTAACGGGGCCAGGGGAACACACGTGATATCAATACATTACCACACATTCACACCCACTCTCCACACACAGCATGTGTGTCCACACACAACTTGGAACAGTAACGGGGAGCAGGGGACCCACGCGCACTGCCCAAAAGGCGCAGCGTTAGAGCAGCACCCAGATGATAATACGCCCAGTTAAATTCTAAACCAGACACGCGTGGCGCACTGTGGCCAGCGAAAACGCATATGGGAACCGCGGATTACGCTCCACGTTTCATCACCTAGTGCACCGTTCACGCAGGGTCTACAGTCCTATCCACATCGAGTCGGTGCGTTCGTCCCGCATGACCGAAATACATCACCGAGCCATCTGTCACACAATAATAGCCCTCATGCACGCACTAGCAACACAGAGGAAGCACCACAGGGCGAGCAGAGATCGCTGATCCATCAAATATCTAGGCGATCCACTTCTCCAGCCACGAACGATGAGCATCTGCACGGTGCCTCCACAACAATTATGATCCCGGAGAAGGATCGAGCGATCCCTCTCGTAAACCTCCACATGATCGTTACACCGTTTGGACATAGCAGAGCGCACGGCGAACGCTGTCCCCCTCAGAGCAACCGGGTATCCGTCGGTTCCTTGTCATCAGCGGGGTGTAGCGTTAGCACGGACCACTACCACCACCACCCCCACCACAGCCCTTACTTTGCAACTCCATCGCCCCCCATGGGCGTGCAGCGCGGGCCGCAGGCGGTGACGCAAACGGCACCGTTTGATTATCGAATGACAGCTTTCTAATTCGCGACTAGTCCCGATTCCGAAACGCGAACACCAAAATGTCCACTTGGATCGCGGTAGGGCAGCGAGACAGAGGACCGATGATGGGGCGGTCGAGAACGAGGCAGTTCGATCCCGGATCGGCGAGGCTCTCGGTTGCATAAGTGTTGGTCTGGAACTTGATCAAACGGTGCGAAAAGGAGTCATCCCGTGCACAGTGCACACGCATCCGGGTGGTTTCGACGTGGTGGTGGGTGGGAGTGGTGTGTGTGTGTGTGTGTGTGGGGGGGGGGGGGGGGGGGGGGGGGGGATATCGCAACGTGCCGGGGCCTCAAATCAGACCTCGAGTTTTTGGTTCGAGGAGGAACTACGCAGGACATATGGGAAGCCCGAGTGGCCTCCTCGCTCTGTCTGGTGGTGGTGGTGGAGGAGGCTAGTGCAGCTTGGCTACGTCCTGCTAGGACGCATGCACGCAGATGACGGTGAAAGACAGTAGGGGCAGCCGGAGTGGAACTTGGGACTGCATGCATCCACTCACAGGCAGGCCGGGGGATGAAAGGACCCCGCGTGAATAGTATTGTGTTGAGCCTTTTTGTTGCACCTTAGAGTCCCCAACTATTTACAAAAGGGTTCGCCTTTTGCACACAAAAAAACACAACCTATCGCGACGGAGTGAGCAGCTGCCACCATCAGGCTCGGCGCAAAGCAGTAGCGATGTGCAGCCCTGGTCGTCCCCAGTTTGATGCTAACTACGTGATTTCGCCCCGACACACTGTTTTTTTCGGGCTGCCCTGCTTTGGCCAACGAGGCAGCCACGGCGCAGAGCTGGTACCGTTCGTTAGTGCTCATGGCACGATTCGCATCGCCCCCATTATCCCATCATCCCCCCCACCACGAAAATCTCCCATTTGCACGGTGATGTTGTCAGTCTAAAGGCCGATAGTTTAGACGATTAAAGGAGCTTAACTTGATTAAAAAGAACAAACTGGGTACAGAATGCACCTTTCAAACCCGTACACGGAGGCCCCTTCGGAAGGGTAGCAGCATGGCGTGGGGAGTGCGGCGTAAAAACGAGATAACCCGAATTAAACACACACAAAGACAGCAGGCGACACTGTCACGACCACGTCCAACGCCTTCCCCACCATATTACTGAATCTATCGGAAATATACGGACCGTTCAAGACCTTTCCGGAGCGGTATAAGCGTATCTGTGGGGCGCTGCGCTTTGCGGCGGTGTGGCACCTTTTCCAAAACGAAGCCGCTTGGCGCACAGGACTCTGGCGACTCCTTCCATTTTTGCGCGTCCACCTATCGACTAAAAATGTCGACCCGGATACTATTTGAACTGTGAGGCAGTAACGAACACATTTAGTTGTAGCCCCCCGTCGCGAAAACCGCCGAGGGGAGCCGCTACGAGCCGCTGAAACCGTCGCTCTCTCCCTCCTAGTCCGGGCAGAACAAGAGGGCGATGACGCCATTTTCTGCACAAAACAACCGCGTTCAGTCCGGGAAGACGGCGGCGCCAGCGGGTTTAAACCTCTACCCCGCACTCGTATCACTCAAATGAAGAGCCAATATGAAGCAAAAGGTTTCCAGAATAGTTCTTACCTGGGTATTTGCCGGTTCCGCGGGCGGGAAAGGCCGTTTCGAGGGGTGGTTTGTGACTGCGTTAGCCGTGTGCGTGCCACCTTCTCGGGGTCCGCGTCCGTCTCTGGCTGTGGCCGAGCTGCTGGAGCTTCGCGCTGCCGGAGGTTTGTTTATTACGCCGGGTCGCGCCGATGGCTCTTCACAAGTTCCTCTGAGCAGCTGCCCCCTTTTTTGTGTCGCTCAATGGACCCCCCAAAACAAAAAAAATATCGCTTTTGCGAGGAAAGTGAAGCGGACACCTCTTAGTCGGGAAATGGCGTCTTTGAATTTGTGATTGTCTGGGGTAAAAAAAAAGGGGAAATGTTTGACCGGGACAAACTAAGTGGTGAGGAGTTTGAGTGGACGGGGTCCCCGGTTTGTGATTCACCAGTGCGCAAGGGCTTCCCACTGTCACCCCGAAACGAGTGTTTAAATGTTTAGTATTTGGATATAAATGCGCAAATGTTTTTTTGGAGTAGGCTATGGATTGTTTTTAGAATAAAGGTTGGTGACGAGCAACGCCAAATAAATTAAGGGTTGCCATGGCTACTCGTTGATTGATCTCCTCCTCCATGGATTATCCAATTAATCAGTATAAATGCGTGAATGAGTGGCGTGTGCCTGATCTACTTTAATGCACTTCTATTGATTTGGGAATATTCAGTCCAGCGAACATTGTTACGCCAGTCGGTTCATAATAGAAAGCCTGCGTTTTTTAGCCAAATCTTGTGTAGCCTATATAAATGCCCTGTGTATGAAACGATTGGTAAACGATTATGCTTCGTGCAAATTATGTAAACATAATTCATCCGCAACATTGCAACTTTTAATATAACCTAGCAGCCTTGCTACTTCAACTTACTAGTGCTACTAATTAAATATATTGAGACATGCTTCTGAAAGTTAGTTACTTACATGCCAAACGTATTCGGATTGAACCAACAAACAAATAAATTAATAATTAAATGTATCCATAATAAAATATGCTGAAATGGCATTCGGTTAGTTGGACGCAGGTTCAGTTAGATGCATAGGTCAAACTGCATAGCTTTGATAAAACACCCAAATAAAAATAAAAAGGAGTTACACATCAATTCAGCTCGAATATATATCACACTATACAGCCTATTGTGCTACCTGTTGGAAAGCACCAGGCTGCCCTCCATCGCCTGCCGGCCACAGCGTGTTTAACAGCAGAGCCGCGAGACGGAGGCTTCCGCTGACTAATCACTGGCGGCGGTGGCGCGAGTTTACTCTCTGTCTCTCCTCGCGCGCAGGTGCAGCCACAACTTCGTTGCTATGGCGCTACTGTGCGCGAGAGTGCCACTTCTGCTTCCCATGTGCAGCAGCGGGCCCCGGTGACGCGCACGCGGACACGGGCTCCGCCGGTTCAATAAAAAATACACGACGTTGGCGCAACTTTTCAACTTATCACCCTTTCGTGTTCCCGATTTCGTGTTCACTGAATAGTCAGGGGTGGAATAATATTTATATGGCATAGTATACATATTTTATATTATAACCTAGATAAGCTACACATTAAAGTATGCAGGGACCAAACTAGTAGAGTAATATAATAGGGCAGTCGTTTGGATGGCTTTAGGCATTTAATGACCGATTTTTACGTTATCATGGACGTATCTGCAGTCTGTTCTTTTGATTTTATTGTACTATCGCAGTTCTTTTCAACTGATGCCACCATTAATGCCATTGACAAAGGTTTTTTTAAAAACCCTATTCATTTTAAACTATACTTCAGTAACAACTAAAGTTGGTGTTCGAGTTGTCTGGAGTTCGACGGACTACTTTTTCAGTGTTCTCCCGAACATTAAGCATCGCGTTACTTTAGATCCGTGAGCCTCGTGCCCCGGTGGTTCATCTCCCCTCTCCTCGCCCAGGTTCCCCTTCCAAGGACATGGTTCCTCCCGGATAAAAGCACACAGACACGCCTACGTTATTAGAACAACACTAAGCTAATACTCCCAATAAAATATACTATAGTATCATAATACAATAGTAATACTATCGTTTCCCATACCGTCCACTAGACTAGAGGAGGTATCTTGCTGGGACCGTTGGGATAACGGGCAGCAGAAAGGTTTAACTGTTAGCTAGCTAGCTAGTCCCTTAGTTTCTAAACATATTGTTTAGCTTAGGCTTCTAAAAGCGATACCGTTTGGAAGGTATTGCTTTGCTGTAGTTAGCCAAGTGAACTTTCAAACAAGTGACAATGAGGGGAAAGCATGGTTCATCTATAGGACTACTTGTTGTTAAGATTACATTTCTGTAATCGTACACACAGGCCTTGATGGGCGATAGACTAATATTTAAAATATACTGTATTTATCTGGTGTTAGCCTATATTTTAGCTATCGGTGGAATGAAGTAACTGAATTAGGTGGTTGATGTTTTGGATTGGGGAAGACACTGATCAGGGCCAAAATGAATGGCCTTTCCCGCCCAGTGTGTGTGTGTGTGTGTGTGTGTGTGTGTGTGTGTGTGTGTGTGTGTGTGTGTGTGTGTGTGTGTGTGTGTGTGTGTGTGTGTGTGTGTGTGTGTGTGTGTGTGTGTGTGTGTGTGTGTGTGTGTGTGTGTGTGTGTGTGTGTGTGTGTGGATTTTTCTTAAAATTAATGTAAATTATCCAACTATTCACATAGTCTATATCATTCACAGGAAACCAACATAACTGTGGATATCAGGATATAGGGTGTGTTTTTTGTTTCAAAGGCAAATATAGCCTATGTGTTTTGAAACTGGTCCCATAAATAGTTGTATAGCCCAATAATCCAGCCCTTTCTTTTGGGCCCAGGAGAGTGCTTGACAATAGGTGCCCACTGCTTTTGCCTTAACACAATTAACTAAACCACCGGCATTATACCATTATCATACGAATGCTGTTGGCTGGGCTGGAACTCTGCATTCATCGACGTAGCAGCATTGAACTGTTGAGCTGTTATCTTTTCAATAACATTCAAAATGCATTCATCACAGTAGCCAGTGATATGTTTGGATGGTTTGATTTAGAAACGATTGAATTTAAGTAATTCTTAAGCTATACCTTTTTTTTTGAGTAACAATTAACTTATTGTCATCTATATGTTTGTATTGGATTATAACACAGTGTTAATCCTTTAAAGCTATAAATTGTCTCATTAAGCCATAATGTTTAATGGTTTATAAAATAACGGTTTATTTTTAAAGGCTAATTTCACTTCCACATTAAGATTGGACCATTTTGTACCAGCATGTTAAAGTTAATCAAAGTGATTTTTCTTGTCCTGAATGAGAAGGTAGGGGTTTGACATCATGCTCAAAGATGCCAACAGTCAGACTGTTGACAGAAGTTTGAACCTGGCAAATTTTGGCTGGGAATCAAACCACATTACTTGACTGTGAATTATTGTTTTCACTGCTCTATGCTGTGTGACCATGGGGTCAATATCACCCCATCTCACATATTTTTCGTCAAAGTGTAGGTGTATTGGGAAGTGTGTTCTAACTGTTTATAAAGTTTAAATTCAGACCTGATTCAACCTGTTTTGACTACAGTAGGTTCTCAGAATAATCGTAAATACCATATTGGACTTGAATTGGACTTGTCCTTTTTAAATAAATGAATAAATCAGTGATTCTCAATTTATGATGTTCAATCTTGTGTAACCACAATATTAGGCACAAGGTTTCAATGGCTTACTTATCATTGAGTTTAGAAAAATGTTTGCTAAATGTGTTTTAACTGTACATTAAGGAATTGTGGTTAACTGTATTTTTGGTATATACATTAATCATATTTTGGTTGTGGACTAGTGACACAAGTGGGTCCAGGGACACAAGTAGGTCCAGGGGCTACATCAGTTTACGATCACTGATCAAAATAATATTCCTGATGTAAACCAGTGTCCATTTGCATCTTGTGATTTGTTAAAAGAAACTTTACAGAATGCAAAAAACAAATCTGTGTTGTTAAACATTATTGCCAGGTAGCCTTTGATGAATTTCACGTCAATGTTATTTGTATAGCCCTTAATAACAGATACAGTCTCAAAGGCCTCACAGGCTAACCCACCTTCACCCCTCACCCCCTCAGCCTAAGCTCTGAAAAGGGCAAGGAAAAAAACTCCCCCAAATCCCGGAGGGAAGAAACCATTAGAAGGAACCAACCAAGGCTGGGTTAGGAGTGCAAGAGGTGCCGAATAGAAAGGCAAGGCTTTTGCCATCACAGAACCATGTCATGGATGCGGCAATAGCTCCCATTTAATCAACAACGTAACAATCTGACTCACCCATTAAAATGTAACATTTCAAGGCCTTTTAAAACAATATGTGGCCACTTTTACTTGTTCACGACATTAAAAAGCCTAAAAATATCCTTTATGTACCTTTTGAACAAATATATGTGCTTCGTAAATGTTCTTTTACTTAAATTGCCAAGGTATCACAAAATACACATTTTCAACTTCATATTCCATCAGGATTTCAATAAATGGCTGCTCAAGGGGACTTCCGCTGACTAATAGACCAATCGGAGTCAGTGTAGTTATCGCTGAGTCAGGTTCTGGAACAAGGTGTATCCTCACATGATGCCAATAAGTGGCACCTGGTGGGGCAGACCCAGAATGACAAATTCCAAAAAATGTGTGTGTCCATCAATCCTCTTGGAATATAAAATAAGAGAAGAGCATACGGTAAAATGAATGCCAAAATGTGAGGTGTTGTTTGAGACTCCTGTGGTCACTTATCTATCGTGGTGTGTTTGGAAGAGAAACGTGTTACGATGCTTATTCTTGCTTACCTGAATGAAAAGCACCTTGCACTACCACTGCATCACCACAAACCACTGAAGGAATGCCACATTACTCACTTATTCAGCCATTATATCCGAAGTGACTCCCAGTGAATTCAGATAGGCTAAATGTCATGAAGGGGGCTGGGCCATTTTGTTTGTGCATTTAACAAGCGTAGGTAGTGTGTTAACCTTTACGTGGAGACAGGGTGTTCCTGTCTATTTTGGTCACACAGCTTCGAAGAAACCAGTGAAAAGTGACAACACGTTACACCAGGATGTGGAGATAGGAGGTGTAAGAAGGAGGTGTAGGTAGGACGTGTAAGAAGGATGTGTAGGTAGGACGTGTAAGAAGGATGTGCAGGTAGGACGTATAAGAAGGATGTGTAGGTAGGACGTGTAAGAAGGATGTGTAGGTAGGACGTGTAAGAAGGATGTGTAGGTAGGACGTATAAGAAGGATGTGTAGGTAGGACGTGTAAGAAGGATGTGTAGGTAGGACGTGTAAGAAGGATGTGTAGGTAGGACGTGTAAGAAGGATGTGTAGGTAGGACGTGTAAGAAGGATGTGCAGGTAGGACGTGTAAGAAGGATGTGCAGGTAGGACGTGTAAGAAGGATGTGTAGGTAGGACGTATAAGAAGGATGTGTAGGTAGGACGTGTAAGAAGGATGTGCAGGTAGGACGTGTAAGAAGGATGTGCAGGTAGGACGTGTAAGAAGGATGTGTAGGTAGGACGTATAAGAAGGATGTGTAGGTAGGACGTGTAAGAAGGATGTGCAGGTAGGACGTGTAAGAAGGATGTGCAGGTAGGACGTGTAAGAAGGATGTGTAGGTAGGACGTGTAAGAAGGATGTGTAGGTAGGACGTGTAAGACAGACATCAGGCAACCAATTCCAGGGCTGGAGCCAACTGTACTTCCTGTGACTAGTGAAAACCCTGGGTCAATGGTTATGAATGAACTGTGTGACAATACTATTTACGGAGAAGGTATTTAGCAGGCACTTATATCTCAAGTTAATTGAGATGCAATGGTTAACGAGCAGGTGTTAGGGTAGCGTTTCTCCGTCCATTTAATGAAAAAATAATATATATATATATATATACAGTGTATATATAGTGTATGTATATATATATATATATATATATATAGATACAGTATATATATATATATATATATATAGATACAGTATATATATATATATATATATATAGATATATATATATATATATATATATATATATATATACACATACACACACACAAATAAACGCACACACACTTATGTTATATTATAGACCATATAAACCTGTAGGCCTACTTCCCGTTAGTTGATAAGTGACTCGGATTTGCAGTCAACAAATCCCATCACTCGCAATGACAGCCTAATCCTACCTTCTCCTTAATGGCATAGTCCTACCTGAATTAACTAACTATTTTGGCCTGAAGTGTCAACTAAATGACATCCTAGCTCTACCTGCTTCTTTATTGAATAGTCCTACCTGAATTCACTGTAATGGATTTGGCTTGAAGCATCAATAAATAACAGCTAAATAGTCATCAATATTAACAGTATTATCACAAGGTTAAACAAGTTGTGTTTGTTTATGCATTTGAGAAGGTTTGCATTAATTTTTAATAAAAACCTCCGGGCCCACATAATCTAAATCTAAAAGGAGAATAATATGTAATAATAATCAAGTAAAAACACACTTAAATTATGAACAACTCAGGTGAGAGGGGAGAGCCGCAGCCATTGAATATGAATGCGTGTGAAAATGGCCCACAGGAGTCTGTGCATGTCACAAAGAAGGAAAAACACAAATACAGTCATCTTCCTCCTCCTGCTCTCATTCGTGAAGCCATCTCTCACTCTCCCTCCCCCCCACTTCCTCTCTCTGGGTTGAGTCAAGGGCGAGTGAAACGCGGCGCAGAGTGATCTCCGTTTACAGTCTGTCACCTTCCTCTTCCTCAGCCTCAGTGGGGGTAATTGATTTCAAATGACATTTTGCACCTTTCGTCACCTGCTTACATTTCGGGGGCCAGGCCAACCCGTTTTCCAGTTAAGCAGCAGGGTGAATACAGCTGCCTGTTTCTCCGGTTGAAATAGGATGTTGTATCCCTGACTTAATGAGTCAAAGGAGGGGGTAAGATATGGAAACACAGCATACCACAATACTGACACGCGACTAAAAAGTATGTCAAAGACCCACCATTAAACAATCCTAGCACATGAGGGAGCTTTGAACGCTCTTAGCTGATTATGTGCAGTACTCGTTAATTCCCCCAGGGGGAGTTCTCTCTCTCTCGGTCTTCAGTGTCGACCTTCACAATGGGAGGTCAGCTCTGTAGCCTGAGGAAGATGAAGGGAATCATTGGCTTCCTGAAAGGACGTTTTAAAACAGGCAGGCTGCCTCCGAACGGGGAGATTTGGGGGAGGGACTGGGTTCTCTTTATAAAAAGAAACAGCAAATAAACACAGATAAATACAAGGATATTTTCAAGAATGTGTGAGAAATGGCGTATTAGTGACTCAACGATGTGCTCGTTCTTTGCCTTAAGACAATTGGTCCATGCTTTCGACAGTCTAGTATCAGCCTAATATTGATCATAATATAATATTTTGATCTTGTTCGTAACAGGCCAAAACTATGCATTGGAAGTCTTATGTATTGTCACCTTCAACGTCCAAGGTAATAACAAGGGCCTACTGCGCAGACATGCTCTTCAAATTTGATACACAATATGGTGAAAAAGATAGAAAACAGATGTAAAAAGGTGCTATGTAGATGTGAAGAGAATGCAGAAACGAACTGAGGAGAGTGAGAATTTGATGATAAACCCATGAAAACATCTTCTCCATCTCTACTCCCTAGTTCCCTACATTTGTCCACCATTAAGCGTTGACATAGAATCTCCAAACCAATCAAGGAAGATGCCCTGATTGGTCAGAAGTCAGCAGGAAGTGGTGGTAGATCTAAATTAAAGGCGCAGTCAGCTCCAAACCAAAACCCATTTCGGCTGATCACCGCTATGGTATTTCTAACAAATCAAAGCCCTGAAATCTTACATATACAGTACCTTTTTCAGACAGTGCAATATCAACCGATAAAAGTTTTTGTGCTGGTCACTTGAGCTGAACTAATTTAATCAAACTTCCCATAAAAATAAAATAATATATTCCAATCATTCAATACAGACCTACATATCTTTTTGTTTATTTTACAGTAATTGATCAAAGCGTAGCCAACTCTTGAAAAGGCAGTTGAGTTTGGAAACATTCAATATTCAGATTAGTTGAGCCCCAACCAAAAGCTGCATTAGCCCCTGCTGGTCTGCGGTCTCCCACATATCTCTAACGCAGTACACAAAATATCTTTACAAATATATTCATATAGGTATAGATTTATACACATCTCAAATACTTTATATATTATAAATAACAGCAGATAAAAGGGCATTATGACAAAGTGCAAAAGGGAAACAGCAAGGGAAACAGCTTTATAAAAAACACCTGTGTCCAATAGTCACTCCGATTTGAGCCACAAAAGACCAGAAATAGTCACCGGCTTGGAAATACACATGAGTCGATGGAGCGACAGCATCGCATTAGCTTCAGCCACAACATACTATTAAAAAAACCAACGTTGACAAAGTGCGGCCAAGACCCCCACCACAAAGTAAAAACAAAAGTACTGCAGATTGATTTGTATGAACAAAAAAAAAATACTAAAATGAATTTGATTCTCTTCCAACAGTCCGAAGGCTGTAATGTGGGCCAGGCTGACTGTTGATATTGACCTGCAAAAGGCCTCAAGTACCTGAGTCCTTTATCACAGTAGAAAAACACAGGTTTAGCTCATAACTTTAATTATGGGTCTGTTGGATGTAGGTATGACCGTGTAGTATATTAAACCGACCTAGCGTTAACATTAAATGAACAGGAAGTTATTTCACTCTAATATTGACGAGCTGGGAAAAGGGGCCTTTTGAAATGCTTTTGATCACGTCGTCACCTTGACGAGCAGTAGCCCACTAGTGGAAACACAGTGCATTGCATAAGCAGGCAGACTAGGTGTAATGCCACCCTATGACCGCTCATTTGCATAAAAAAACAACATGTGCTGGTCATATCCATTGGATGAATCCGATGACGGTGAAACATGCAAAGCATCATGGGATATAGTGCAGACCTCAGCTACACTTCCTTGGTGGTGCATTATGGGTATTAAGTGGTTCACTAGTTAGGGAACCGGCTTTTGTACAACAGTGTTGACGTCACAAATGGTGCACAAGTGGACCAATCAGAACACAGCCTGCCCCCCCCCCCCATGTTATTCAATGCAAATCCTTGCCCCCCCCCCCCCCCCCCCCCCCCCCCCTTCTAGATGAGTCTTGATACAGCCCTGCTCCTCTTCGACAAAGGTGAGCCACAGCAGCCAACAGGTTGAATTGGTGCACATTCAAGAGTTTCTTGAAGCAAAAACCACAGGAAGAGAAGAGCGCTTCTCTTGTCTTGTTTTGCACTAGGGTGAATGGGTTCCAGAGCTACCCAAACCTTCTTGTTTGAATCTATGCCTGAATTAAAATAAAGTTGTCCTCCAAAGGTGTGCCATAAAAAAAAAAAAAAAGAAGAACGCTTCTCAACATCTCTGGATCTTTCTTCGTCGTGTTATTCTGTTGAGTCAAGGCACACACTCTTCATCTATGAGGCCGTCTTCTATCCCCCCCCACCCCACCCCCAGCTGTGTGGAACCGTGTCACCAACACATTAAGCAAGGCATTTAGGCAAGGAGTGTTTACTCCATCGTACGCGTGGTGGGATTGAATCGGACAACTCGGTCACAAGGGTCACGGCGTCGTGTGACAGGGAGAGGACAGCAGCTCAGGCCGTTGAACTGAGGAACCTTCACTGAAGACCACAGCACAGGTTGGGGCTCAAAGTGCTGATGGGGGGGGAGATAATGCAGACGAGCATCCGAAACATCCAGGGGAAAGACTTGATGCATAGAGTGTCCGAAAAAATAAAATAATAATAATAATAATCAGAGCCATTTTGAAAACATTTCAGGTAAACATCGTTGACATATTACATACGTTACGCAAGCGAGCAAAGAGTTGGAAGATAGAAAGACTTATGTAGAAAAATATCAATTTTTTTTAGACAGAGGAAGAAACCTTGGGGGGAATGTGTGGAGGTCTGTGTTTTCAGCCAGTAACTCTTTCGAAAAAAAAAAATAGTCAATTTCTATAAACCAATTGATCACCGCCTGATAACAAGCAACCACAATGAAGGAAAAACACAAATCCATCGGATAACGGACTCACTGAAATCTATTATTTTCTATTCTTAATGTCCCCACACACATAAGCAGGATAAGGTTTAGGGGCGGATTGTCACGACAAAGCACTGAGGAGCCATCACAAGGTGTATAGACGCTGCAGGCATCCTGGTACCAATACAGTAACGGTCTCATAGTCTAGTCAGTGGTTAGGCAGTTCTGGGGTCAAACCCACAATGTCCGCTCTCCAGCTCAAGGCAGGGTCCACAATAAACGCCTGCCTCCAGCCTATGGCTGATCGATTTCAGGGATAAATATGAAAACAATTGATCGATTCTTCCACTTTGTCCAGCAAAAAGACACAATTCTATTCGGGTATTTGGGACCCTTTCTGTAGGCATCCTTGAGATAAACCTTAAGTTAACCTTAACCCTTATGCCTGCTGCTGATTGACTTGTATACGGAATTCACTGAAAGTCGCTTTGGATTTAAGGGTCTGCTAAAAGACTAAACAGTACCGGTTGGAAGTCACTGGTATAGTGGTTAAAGGATGCTCAGACAATCTGAACCGATTTCTGTTGTTGATTAACAAGAGGGTTTGGCTCAGGGATAGGTTAGGACCACAGTGTTGCTAGCAGATATATCTCATCCACTAGGGCTCTCTCTCACAGTGAGCAGTGTTTACAAACAGACAGGGAGTGACGTCGTAGTGCGCCATTATCAGCGCCCTGGGGTGAGTGTGATAAGCCCTTACAGGCCGTTTTGAAAATCGGCCTTTTCTGACATCACAAGTGGGCGTGTCCACCTAGATCTGTGCTGGATAGATCAGTCCGCCAGCCTTCCCAGTGGACTCTAGCAAACGTTGCTCATCTATCCAGCACAGATCTAGGTGGACACGCCCACTTGTGATGTCAAAAGAGGCAGATTTACAGGGCTTGTGTAAACCCTCACACCTGGTGGATCAACATGTCACCTTTAAACTTCTCGCTATGCAGCCACTTCGGAAGGCAGTAACTACTCCTGACCATGTGCCAGAGGACTCGCTCGGCAGCCGGTTACAATTTCTAACCGAGGTATAACCCATCAACAACGTTGTGTTTTATGAACAGTGCTAAACAGTAGCCTAGCGCGGCGAAACAGCAGGAATTAAGGGGGCGCAGCACAGTCGTAACCATAAACTTTATAGGCTGTTGGCGATGGCGGACGTTCTTTAAAAACACTCCCTTATAAAACAACACCTTCCCCGAGACTGAGAGTTAATTGCAAACAGAATCGTTGGAACGTAGGAATAAAACCAATCTTACGACTTTTTTCCTTTTGCACACTTCGGGAAAAATAATTAACAATAAATAAAAATAAAATAGAATACAAGATATGTACAATTTCTTTTTACAATATCAACTCTTGTAACACTTTTGATTCTCAAATGCTTTTTGTTGTTGTTGCATAAACTGTATCGTTAAATCCTATTTTGTTGCTCTCAAATGAATAATAAACGAATTCCATGAATTAGATATTAACAAGCCGAACATTCAGATTCACAACTGCGAATCCATTGAGTCCAAAGACACAACGACAGAGTTTGTGTGTTCCTTGAAACATTCACAAACACGCACACAAGCAGACGCCGGAACACACAAATAGAATAAAAGTTCTCAAAAATAAAAAAATATAAAGAACACAAAACCAATAGTCAATCCTTTGTCTTGACGTTCGGTACAGCTGTGAACTGTGTGTACTTGTCCGAGGGAATCCATGAGGAAAGGAAGGAGGAAGTAAGTGTATGACTTCCTGTCAACCGCCCCCCCTTCCAAAACAGACCACAGAGTTCCATCCAGGTCACCTGACCTCCGAAAAACAGGAACCAGGAAACATATATCAAAAAATCCATGACTGGTCTTTGAGGAACAGATATTCCAGAATACAAAACTATACTTCTCTTGGATTAGCAACAAATGCTCTTGGATATTTTCCCTTTTTCTTTAGGGTAAGAAGTTTATTATCGCCAGAAAGAAATGTACTCGTGTTCTGGAAAATGACCACAACTGAAGTGACGGGCGATACGTTTTCCGTCCCATAAATCCACTACCATGAGAGCCAGGAGCCTGAAGAGGACTCCATTACCCAGAAGTCATAGTGGGGGATAGTGAATAGTAGCCCACCATTATGGGAATGCTGCAAAGAGCGCTGGCCCGTCAAAGCCGACCGACCTCCTGTCCGTGGAGAAAGCTTGAGGGCATGACCCAGTGGGACCTAGGGGGCAGAGGAGAGAAACATTTCCTGTTATGGAATCTTGGAATATTGTGATGGAATTACATCTTGGCCAAATAATGGCCAACTATGGCAAATATGTAAGCATTCAAAACAAATGTTGATAAAAGCAGTGAGCACCAAATTTGCATATGTTAATAGAGACTCTGTGAAGGATTTGACATAGGAAAACCCATTCATTAAAATTGCCAATAAGTGCACAGGTTAGAATTTTACTTAATTTTTTTTACTTTCCAAGACTCTCTCCATGTGTGTGTGTCTGTATATATTAGTGCTGTCAGTTGAACGTGACAGCAGTATTAACGGCGTTAACGCAAACCAAATTTTAACAGCGTTAAACAATTTTAACAGCGTATAAGCGGTTTTTGTCACGCGATTAAGGCTCTTTTGGCTTTGCAAACTTTGTAGTTTTTTCACCTGCTGTCTAGCAACAACTAGTCGGGTTAGAAAAACTACAACACCATAACGGATCTAGCTACACCGGAAACAAAACAACAAGCATGTTGTTTTGTTGTTGTTGTTGGGGCAACCAAGGATACGGAGCGGGTGAAAAACTCATTAAAAGTGTGTGTGTGTGTTTGTGTGTCACTCTGTTCGAGCTTGCACGAGAGTTCAATGTTGTCATTATGGAATTTTATAAACGCAATATTGTTATCCCGCATTAATCAGCCCGACAGCCCCGAAACGTTAACGGCCCACCGGGAATTCTCCCGACTCTCCCGATTACCACTCCGCCACCGTGTGTGTGTGTGTGTGTGTGTGTGTGTGTGTGTGTGTGTGTGTGTGTGTGTGTGTGTGTGTGTGTGTGTGTGTGTGTGTGTGTGTGTGTGTGTGTGTGTAGGCGTTATTCGATAGCCTGGTAATGTGTATAGGCCTACGTATGGTAAGAATATTCATACTGGTTTAAATAATGAATGTTATAGTATTTCCCATCTTTGCCGAGCAAGAGTTTTGTTTGAAAGTTCAGTGAGTCAAATAAAAGCCTGGGCTATTGAAGTTTTACGGTATATATGTGTGTGTGTGTGTGTGTGTGTGTGTGTGTGTGTGTGTGTGTGTGTGTGTGTGTGTGTGTGTGTGTGTGTGTGTGTGTCCTACCGGTCATGGAGAGGGGGGTCCTGTGGACAGTATCCCCCCAGTGCCGTTGCTCCTCCTGAAGAGACTCTCTAACCCCCTGCTGGCCTTCCCCCCTCCTCCTCCTCTTCCTCCTCCTCCTTGTCCTCCTCCTCCTCCTTGTCCTCCTCCTCCTCCTAGTCCTCCTCTTCCTCCTCCTCCTCCTCCTAGTCCTCCTCTTCCTCCTCCTAGTCCTCCTCTTCCTCCTCCTCCTCCTAGTCCTCCTCTTCCTCCTCCTCCTGCTCCTAATCCTCCTTTTCCTGCTCCTGCTCCTCCTCCTCCTCTTCCTCTTCCTGCTCCGCCTCCTCCTGGTGTCCCGGGGCTCCTCCCCTTCCTCCCCTCCCCTGCCCCTCCCCCCTGGCCCAGGAGGAGGGGGCTGAAGGAGGAGGGGGGGGGGGAGGAGGAGGAAGAGGAGTTGAGAGGAGCAGGGGTCATGTGAGGAGGGACCTGGCCTGGGTCGTTCTTCAGGGAGAAGGAGGTGCTGCTGAGGCCGTTTGAGGCCCCGGGCCCCTGCCTTCAGAGGAGGGAGGAGAAGGAGAGAGGAGGAGGAGGAGGAGGAGGAGGAGGAGGAGGAGGAGGAGGAAGAGGAGGAGGAGAGACGAGGAGGAGGAGGAGGAGGAGGAGGAGGAAGAGGAGGAGGAGGAGGAGGAGGAGGAGGAGGAGGAGGAGGAGGAGGAAGAGGAGGAGGAGAGACGAGGAGGAAGAGGAGGAGGAGAGACGAGGAGGAAGAGGAGGAGGAGGAGGAAGAGGATGAGGAAGAGGAGGAGGAGGAGGAAGAGAGACGAGGAGGAAGAGAAGGAGAGACGAGGAGGAGGAAGAGGAAGAGAAAGAGGAGGAGTAAGTGAAGGAGAGATGAGGAGGAGATAGAGGAGGAGGAGGAGGAGGAGGAGGAAGAGGAAGAGGAGGAGAAGGAGAGACGAGGTGGAGAAGGAGGAGGAGGAAGAGAAGGAGAGACGAGGAGGAGGAAGAGGAGGAGGAGGAGGAAGAGGAGGAGGAGGAGGAGGAGAGACGAGGAGGAGGAGGAGGAGGAGGAGGAGGAGGAGGAATGAGGAGGAAGAGAAGGAGAGACGAGGAGGAAGAGGAGGAGGAGGAGGAGGAAGACGAGGAGGAGGAGGAGGAGGAGGAGGAAGAGGAGGAAGAGGAGGAGGAAGAGGCAGAGGAGGAGGAGGAGGGGGAGGAGGAGGAGAACAAGAACAAGAGAGAATTTGAGGTTACGGGTATTTGGTTAGGTATTTCTTTGTGTTTGCGTCTAGATTGGTCATTCTTGTTTTCATGCATTATGATTTCAAAGCTCATTACCACAGCGACAATCGATGGTATTTGTCAGACAAAATAACAACAGTAATTCAACTTTTTTCTTGTAAATCAACCTTTCTGTGAATGGACCTCGCAAGCTTGATCAATAATTCTAAGAAGTAGAGATCATTGATCCAACCTACAAGGTCCATTGGATCTTTCTCCGAAACATTCACAAAGCTCAGACCCAAGAACCGACCAAACCAAACAGACATTAACATTCAGGGCATTTAGAAGACGCTTTTTTCCAAGGCGACAACTCTAGAGGCTAATGGAGTATCTGAAAAATCCCATGATGCATTGTGATGTACATGCCCTCCTCTCGTGATGCCCGGTATAATAGTCTAAATGAATTACGATGAGCAGATACGCCCTTAAAACAATGACAAATATGTGGTTTGAAACACAGAGGGATCCAAAACTAGTTTCAGTCACACTTTAAAAGTCTCATGACCCTCAGTAAGACTGTTGTGCATACGTTTATATTGATATTAATCAATATCGTGTACCGTTCCCCATGATCATGCCGATGTGGAGAGAGCCCCCTAAAGCGTCCCCGGGGCACGCTGTCTCCCTACCTGTAGAGCAGGTTGAGGCCCCAGGGCCCAGGCTCTCTGGAGGGCCCCTGCTCTCTGGAGGGCCCCTGCTCTCTGGAGGGCCCCTGCTCTCTGGGGCTCTGCTCCTCCCTCCGGCACCCCGCGCCTCTGACCCCACGCGTGAGGCTCCGTTTCCAGCCCGGGTTCGGAGGCGGCGGCGGCGGCGGCGGTGGCGGTGGAGGCGGCGGAGGGGGCGTGGCCCTGGGTCCCGTGACAACGCCGTTCCCGTTCTTCCTGAGTTGATCCACGCCCGGCGAAGACGCGGGAGAGGAGGACGACGACGACGAGGACGACGACAACGACGGAGCCGTCATCTTCCTCTTCCGGCCCCCCGCCGTTTGATCGCCCCTCCCTCGCCAGGGTCCCCCACTGGCCCCGCCCCCACTGGCCCCGCCCCCACTGGCCCCGCCCCCAGCGCTGGGCGCGTGCATGCCGTTGCGGGGTTTCCCACGCGGAGAGGCAAGGGCCGCAACCGGCCGCAACCGGTCTCTAGAAGCCGAAGACTGCGGGGACGAGGGTGGGGGGTGGGGGCTGACGGGGGTCAGGGTGGGGTGGAAGGGGGGGTAGGGGCGAGGGTGGGGGTCCAGGGAGGGGGAGGCGGGCATCCTGGGGGAGAGGGGGGTCTCAGCGGCCAGAGGAACCTTCCTGAAAGACGGAACAAGATGGACACCGTTTTGAACATGGGGCGTCAACAAAGGCCGGAGTACTTGAGTCACAAATTAAACTTATATTTTATATTTTATGTTTTGTCCCTGCACATGAGACAAGACATCGCATTGCATTATTTATTTGGCGGATTTATCCAAAGAAACGTACAATGCGCGCATTCAACCATGAAGATGCAACCTCGAAATTGCGAGATTCATGAGTACGCACGATTCATCAAACTTCTTCAAGGGCTACTTTTTAGAAACATCTTGGTTTTTTGTTTCTTGTATCTTTGTGGTAGACGGGGAATGGGTCCACCTAACGATTATAAGTGCTTGGCACTATGAACATCCGTACCGACATGTACTTAGGCCTAAAAAAAAAAAGAGTTTGGTTGGTATTTTTTCCAGCGGCAGCGAATGATAGGTAGTTTGTTTTCATTTAAAAACGAGAAAATTCGCTCTTCCTTGTACAGCATGAAGAGGTGCTGTACCAAAACGTAATTATAGTTAGCATTTTTTTTATTTTATTTTATTTTTTTAACTCATACAATAATTTGTGTCGCACATAAATTGACAGGGTCGGTCGGAAACTGGAACCAACCAACATTTTTTTTAGGCCTTAATCCGTGTATGGTTCGTACTTTGAATATTCAGATTTAAAACAAAATCAGAAAAACCAAATAACAGAGTCGTTCTTTGGTTTTTCTGATTTGGTTTTGAAACGGAAAAAGGGCAAAAGGAATAAACAAATAAACGGCATTTCATTTGTGTTTGTGTTTTGTTTGTTGGTTTTTTAAACCCGAAACAGAAAATAAAGAAAATAGATACATTTGTAGGCTACACCAGCAGGTAGAACGCAGCGAGCGAAGAAAAAAGAGCCTACCACCTAAACCAGCAATAGACTGTCCAATTATATTTAGCCTTAGTTATGGCCGCACTTGAACCATATGGGGATTTTATTCATGAACTATTTGACAATGGAAAGACACACAACGAGATTAGCACCGCTCTAAAGCAATCTGGTGCTCCGAAGTGCTCCGTTATGACGGTGAGGAGGTTCTGTGTGGAGCACAACCTTCAAAGAAGAAATCTAGTTTCTTTCTTCTTCTATGTAGCCTATTGTACAAGATGTAGGCTATTTGTCATTTAGATGTATTTTAATGTTTTATGACCAGCTAGGTTTCTTAGTAAACAGCCACCTGGAATATCATGGCGATCTTCTCCACGGTCATATCGTCCACTCGCAGACTAAGTCGCCGGCTCCCACGGAAAACAATAAAGCTGGCCATTGTAGAATGCGAGACTCAATGGAAACGTTGAAACGTCTTTGTATGTATTCTTTTAAAACCACGTGCCCTTTTCCCGGCATTCATTGTGGTCAGTATTCCTGTTTTGATTTAAAAAACAGAAAAATGCCGTTTATTTGTTTATTCCTTTTGCCCTTTTTCCGTTTCAAAACCAAATCAGAAAAACCAAAAACCGACTCTGTTATTTGGTTTTTCTGATTTTGTTTTAAATCGGAATATTCAAAGAACGAACCATACACGGATCTTATTGTATGTCGCTTTGGATTAAAGCGTCTCATAAATGCCCTTAATGTAAATGTAAATAGAAACAAGAGCTACAACAATTTTTGGGCGGGGGGCTTAACTGCAGTCTGAAAAGACAGGTTTTCAGTCTGCAGAGGAAGACACGCACAGTGTGTGATGTCCTGTAGGGTTTCAGCTGTGCTGAGGTCAGTGGGAAGCTCGTTCCAGCATTGTGGAGCCAGGACAGCTAAACAGCCTTAATAATCACGTAAATTAGCGTGGAGCAGGAACAGCAAGATGGTTCATGGTTAAAGTTACGGAAATACGATTTTAGAAAGTCTTTTCCAATTGGAATTTGGAAAAGACCAATAGGAAATTTCTATTGGAAATTGCTTCTGAAAATAGTTAAAGGTCCCATGACATGCCACCAGGTGTGGTGTGATGAGCCGCTACAAGCCGTTTTGGAAATCTGCCCCTTATGACATCACAGGTGGGCGTGTCCACCTAGATGTGTGCTGGATAGAT
>NC_044066.1:20559081-20561581 GCF_902167405.1 Gadus morhua | reverse complement strand
GCGGCGGGCCGGCGGTTCAGCGACGGGGAGCGCGTCGGGGACGGGGATGGGGCGGGCGGCGGCCGGCGACCCAGCGGAGAGCGAGCCGGGCTGGGCCGCGGGGCGGCCGGGACGGGGGTGGAGGAGGTGGAGGTGGAGGAGTGTCCGTTGGAGAGCTTCTCCCCGGGCCGCTGGGGGAGCGGGGGTTTCAGACGGGAGGAAGAGGACGGGGTGGAGGAGGAGGAAGAGGTGGAGGTGTTGGAGGAGGAGGAGGGGGGCAGGCGGATGGGAGAGGCCGTCTTGTGGAGGCCCGGGATCTTCTCCAGGCTGACCACGGGGAGAGAGACGCTGGAGAGAGGGAGAGAGACGCAGGGTCAAGATCTGGTGTCATCAAGGCCTTCGGGGTCACTTTCTACGGGCAAGAGCGACCAAAGCGACCAACGCTACCAGCGGCCAAAGTTGAGCGAACAGAGCGTCCAAAAAAAGTTGAAAACTGTTGAACTTTATGCAAAATTACTATGACGCGTTTCAGCGGCAAAACACTGACAGCCAATCGGAATGTAGACGCTCTTCGCTTGCGTGGATCCCAGGGAACACCGTCAGACACTGTTGAATTGTACATCATGAGCGTCTTTGATGCTTTGGTCGCTCATAAAGTTTTGCTGTGAATATTTCTGTTCGCTCTGGTCGCTCAAGTCGCTTCTGGTGTGGACGTACAGTAAGACGTAACAGGTGGTGAACAGAGGAACAAAATACATTCTTTAAATGTGTCCAAATAAAAGGGGGCAGAAGAGTGTAGAGATGCTGGGTTCCCAATCCTCTCCACCTCTGCATGTGGGTGGTAGAGGCTCAGGTGGTAGAAAGGGTTGACTTGTAACCGCAAGGTTGCTAGTTCAATCCCCGGTTCCTCCTAGCTGAGTGTCGAGGTTTCCCCGAGCAAGACACCAAACCCTAACTGCTCCCGACGAGCTGGCTGTCGCTGTGTGGGGTTTGACTCCACCGTCGGTGTGTGAATGTGTGTATGATAAGTCCCTTTGGACAAAAGCGTATGTTAAACGCCGTAAATGTAAATCTAAATAGCGGGACATTTTTTTGTTTGTTGTTTGCAAGCTGGACAAATTCCTCCCTCTGTAAACTCAGGCTCAAACAAAAATGTTAGTGTTGTGCATCATCCTTTGACGATGAATATTCGTCATTGATTGTTGAAAGGTTTGCAACACAGCCTGACACAGAAAATAACAAACTTGTTGTGTTGTGTTGCTATTGCCGTTGCTTCCTGTATGGTAGCCCACAGCCCAGCGGAAGAATAAACGGTTAAACAGAAGCAGTGCTGCGGTAACGGCTGGTAAGCTGAGCTGAATTCTCTTTTTTTTCCAGATATACTCCAGATATACACACGTAAATTTATGTTGATTAATATTCGCATTTTCTGGAAGTTTTTTCTTAGCTGAGTTGTGGAGCTCAATGCTCCCGCACCCGGGAATTTAAATCAGTGTGCAAAGTCTTAAGGTCTGACTGGGAACCAGGGCATTAGGAAGAATCACTGAACCGACGGACAGAGAAAGTGGTCTGCTAACGCTTAACACCCAGAAGGACCGCGAAGAGAGAAAAAGCCCAAATCCTGTACAAACCCTTCAATGACACGTATCTGAACCACTGTTAATCTGGATGAAAGCATCTGTGAGGTAACTAAAGTTATAGTAGTAGAAACTAGAGGGTGTGTTTTGTGCCTTTCACCCTGAATAACAAAAATATAAATAATAACAAAAATGAAATTTAAAAGTCAAACATCCCTTAGTTTGCCTCCTTGTGATTCAAGACATGAATCATAACGTGCATCCTAACATAAATCACCAAATGATAACATGAATCATAACATGATGACATCATAACATTATGACATTATAACATGAATCATAACATGATGACATCATAGCATGAATCATTAGATGCATCATAACATCACAACATGAATCATATCATGAATAATATCATGAATCTTAACATGATGACATCATAACATGATGTCATAACATGAATCAGAACATGAATCAGAACATCATAACATGATTCATAACATGAATCATAACATGATGACATCCTTACATGAATCAGAACATGTATCATAACATGAATCATAACATGATGACATCAAAACATGATGACCTCATTCCATGAATCAGAACATGCATCATAACATGAATCATAACATGATGACATCAAAACATGAGGACCTCATTACATGAATCATAACATGATTCATAACATGAATCATAACATGATGACATCACAACATGAATCATATCATGAATCATAACATGATGACATCATAACATGATGTCATAACATGAATCAGAACATGAATCAGAACATCATTACATGATTCATAACATGAATCATAACATGATGACATCATAACATGATGTCATAACATGAATCAGAACATGAATCAGAACATCATTACATGATTCATAACATGAATCATAACATGATGACATCACAACATGATGACCTCATCCCA
>NC_044066.1:20544081-20551581 GCF_902167405.1 Gadus morhua | reverse complement strand
TAACACCACAGTGTTGATTTTGCTTGAAAGGAGTTTGTCACTAAAGCAGCTGATAGTGTTTAATCCTCTCGCGGTGTCTAGACTTCGCCGTTGTTTAAACACAGATTGCCCTCTGTTCAGACGGACAGACGTTTGCCGATAGGAGATAGTGAGTGTAACGACGTCCATCATGGTGGTGAGTGCGCGTGCTCTTTGAGGTGAGGGATATAATGACAGCGTTCTGAATGTTGGCATCAGGCCTGCCATGCTCTGGCTTTTAGCTTGTAGTGTCTTAGCTCGTTCTACAGCTGGTGTACTAGTGTACGTTTATTTGTTTTGATCCACTTTTCTTCCTCATGTGACGCAACTACGGCAGAGATGCAATGCAGTCTGTATGTTCTTCAAGGAAAATCGAAAAAAATTAAAAATTATATAATCTTGAGCATGCACAGTCCTATTATCACAACAGACAATAAATCGCAGATAAATTCAAATGCCCCCAATAAGCACACCCTATTTTGTGTGTGTGTGTGTGTGTTTGTGAGTGCGTGTGTGTGTGTCTGTGCGTGTGTGTGTGTTTGTGAGTGCGTGTGTGCGTCTGTCTGTCTCAGTGCGTGTGTGTGTGTGAGTTTTTGTGTGTGTGTGTGTTTGTGAGTGCATGTGTGCGTGCGTGTCTATGTGTGTGTGTGTGTGTCTGTCTGTCTCAGTGCGTGTGTGTGCGTGTGCGTGTCTCTCAACAAGACAGGAAGTGGTGGTGCCAACAGATCAGCAGTTCTGTGGAGGCCGGCCAGCCAGTGCTAAGGGAGGGTGGATGGGGGAGGAGCCTGTGGTGTTGGGCTGAAACGATTGGTCATTCATCGGCCAATCGGTGACCTATGTTCCCAAGAGTTGAATATTCAACTGAAAATTTGAAACGATCCAAATTTTGATTTTCTTTTTTTTTAAATTAAAATATTGGTCATTGTACCATGAAGAAATAGTATATTAAAAAACACCAGTTGTTTCTTCATTAATAGATATTTGGTTCCTTTTCAACATTTTCGATCATTATAAAAGGGTAATGTTTTTATTTATAGACTTGTTATAGACTCAATTATAAGTGATATGATGACAGTCTAGAAGTAAGGGTGATGACTCCTAACAGGTTATGGGTTCAAACCCTAATATCTGCTGCCTTCCTGACTCATAAGTAAATAGATAGACAATGAGTGCTTGCATTAAATTTGAGTAATACAGTTATCGATTAGAAGAACTGGATACTTGTAGCTTGTGTTTAGCTTAGAGTGACTCCTTCAGACCCTATTGTGTGTGTTTGTGTATGTGCTTGATCGTGAGGGACTTTTGCAGATTGTATCAGGCATAAACCTCACAGTCCTATGTATGCTTAGTTGGCTTACTATAGTAATATTGAGGAACAGAAACCAGAAGGATAAAAAAAATCAATTTCTGGTCTATTCCACGGTTGAGGAAAACACAAGTGTTTTCTAGAAGAAGTATGATGTAATTCAAAACGTGTTATCCTAAATAAACAACGTGTCACTCTGCGCACGTCAAAACACAAAACCGCACGTCAAGTTACCACAACAGCCGTGTCACTGCGCAATGTATATATGAATATATAACCAAGATGAACCGTAAGCCTCACTCTTCAGATTACTAAAACAATCAGGAAAATATATGAATGGCAGACAACACTATATATATGGTTTTCAACCACGTCCTTACCTTCTCTGCTGAGTTGGACTGCTTGGACGTCGCTGATAACGAGCTCTCTCTCTCGGTCTGGAAACATTGAATAAACAAAACAGCAGCCATTTGGGAGCGTGCAGGAACGTCAACATACTTTGCAACTGGCTCTGAGGGAGCCCATGCTGGATCGAATGCATGGGGCCCATGCTGGATCTGTCAGAGCCAACACAAGACGGTCAGAGGCCGACCCGTGGAGTCAATGCCTTGACATTAACGCACGGCGCTCCACAAAACAAAAACAAACGAGTAAAAACACATCCAATAATCTAACTTAAAAAAACAACCCAAACTCAAAATACAACCACTAGAGAAAAACACGCAAAAACAAACACAACCAACAAAAAATTATGAAGGATGAAAAAAAAATGATACATATACACACATGGACACAAACGCCAAACTTTGCAACAACAAGTATGGCCCAGGGCCCAGCTGGGAGCCACGCACGGAGCCATGCTGGGTCTGCTCGTCCTAAATCAAGTGGAGCTGTCAGAGCTGAAACAACAAACTTCGGGGCCGAGCGGATGGGGTCCTTGCCCTGACATTTACGCACTGCATTGGAGGGAAAGGGGGCGGGATTACGCGCGGATAAACGTCCAAAAACGGATGCATCAAAACAACCTGTAACTGCGTGTCGTTCATCCACACACTGTGCCCGTTCTGACAGAGTGTGCGTGGTAGGGGGGGGTGGGAGAGGGGGGGAGACAGAGAGCTCTCTGCTCAACTCAATCACAGACAGTTGTTTCTTTCCACGCACTTCCCGACACTTTGCCAGAGGAGAACAACGACGACACAACTTACAGTCGACTACACAGTGGGATTCAGCCGCAAGGAGGACGGAGGACGGCAGGGCTCTGCACAGGAACGGATCCGGACGGGCTGTCTGGCGATCCGATGGCGCCATTGCTCTCTCTCGCTCTCTCTCTCGCTCGCTCGCTCTGTGTGGCGCTCTCCCTCCCTCTCTCTCCCTCTCTCTCTCTCGGTCTCTCTCTCTATCTCTCTTCTTCGTGTTGCTGGCTGTGGACGAGTTGTGTTCCTCTCTCTCTTTCGCTCGCTCTCTCTCTCCTTCGCACGCAGCAAGCGAAAAAAAACAAACACTTGACGTCATCCTCGGGACTTTCCGGTAGCTTTCGTTTTCAGACCCGGTCGTAAATAATAATAAAAGCACGCCATGAACTAGACGAGGGCATTCATATTATGGAAATAATGAATACAAACGTATTATTATTATTTTTTAATAAATGAATGAAAATAACTAAATAATGATAATTTAATGACGAAACGACTGAAAATGCACACAAAAACACACAAAAACAGCAACTAAACGACCTTAATGATAATAAAAAAAAGTAGAAACTAACGCTCAACCATTTCTGCAGTCTCGTCGTCAATAGGCCCAGATGTTGCAATAATAACAATACAGATCCATGCATCACATAAAGCTCTGTAAAAAGTTTGAAATATTAAGGCATAAGCCTAGCTGCATATTACTCCTCATTATAATATAACCCACTCTATTAGGCTATAGTATCGGATAGGCCTATGTACATATCATATACAGTATATTCGACCAGTATCTAGCATGTTTGAACGGCAATTATTTTACACCTAAAATAAAGCCAATGAAGAAGTCAAACTCAAACCAAATATAATATTAATAATATATAATCTGCTTGAAGATTGGAAAGTATGGTCTTGAATCAACATGAATTGCATGATGCACATGATAAACACGAAGATTAACATCACACAGTTGATCAAATGTAGTGTTGCAACTGCAACATTGAACAATATAACGTCACCTAAGCAGTAGCTGTAATGGCACTGTAGCGCCACTCGCATACAATTGTAGCGACCTCTTGTGGCGAAAAGGAGTAACGCTTGGACTAACTGCACTACAAGTGCAGGGAAGTTCCCAAATACCGATCACAACAACACACGAATGCACTCAAAATTAATACTGGCATGAACCATTCAGACTGGCAACTCAAACCGCATATAACTATAAGGATTTAACCTAATTAAGTCTGTGCGGGTGTATTTGTGTGTGCTCTGTGGCCTGCGTGACATAACTGACATACCAGAGAGCACATGACACGTCATGACGCGACGTTGTCAGGTCAGTCATACGGGGTGGGAAATAGTGAGTACGAGTGGGTTAATTTAGTGTGTAACTGAGAGGGAAAAGGTCCGAAAGTTCAAAAGCAGACAAAACCCCCCAAAAAAACAGACAAAAACCCCCGCAAGCATGAACACACATGCAAACACACACAAAGTATGTTAATCCAAATACTAAACTGTGACGACGCTATCTTTCCACTTATCCATCCCCTTCCTTTATCCATCTTATTTCTCACATTCATAATACACTTTCTTTGAAACATACACACACACACACACACACACACACTCACGCACACACACAATGCTAGACGTATACCAGGTTAGATGTGTTATATATTGTACACACACACACACACACACACACACACACACACACACACACACACACACACACACACACACACACACACACACACAGAATAAAGGGGCACATCAATATTTTTAAAGCGTTTATTTATTGACTTTTATTTAAAAAAACAAGAACTTTGGCAGAGAGGCTGAATACCATTCTCCTGAACGGCATACGTCAGCTGGTGGGACTATTGTGAGGCAACGTGCTTAGCTGGATACATTACAGAAGCAGTGGCATAACCAGTACACCAACACACACACATTCATGTCTTCACTTTGGCCTCGGTCATACATAACCCTGATCTGAGGCAATGTGCAACACTTAAAAAAAAATTAAAAGCCATCATATTGTCAATAACAAACAAAAGTACAGTTTCTGTGTAATCTCAATGGTATAACAACCCACCAACCATTGTACAAACCACCAAATAGTCCTTCATTGGATTTTTTTATATAAAATAACACAATAGGTGATTAAGATCGTTCAGATCTTTCTAGAATAAAAAAATGCTGCTTTGGTCAAAAGCAACTAAAGACTTGTCCCATAGAGGATGGAAAGGACAAATGTGAACAAAATTCAGTTTACTTCAACATCTTTATAACATCATCGTAACATGAACACCTCTTTTCCTTCTGGTCAAACTCAAATTTATTGCTGCTCATTTAGAGCTAAATAAAAACAAATTGTGCGAAATGAATGAATGAAAAAAGTGACTTTTGTACAACAGTATAAAGTTCAATATTGTGTAATTATCATAACATCAACATCATGTTGATGTAATAATAATGTTACCAACTCACAATGGTTTGTGTAACATAAGGTATGGTCGGTTATCATGACCAAACTCCAACACAACTGGTAGGGGTAGAGAGTGCATTCATGTTATAAAACACACCGGCCAACAATGCATAACCGAGTTTACATTTCTACGGGAGAATACTGCTGTGTCTCACAGCTAAAGGGAAATGGTTAACGTACCGCTTACAAGATTCACCCGTGCTTATCGTCCAAAGCATTTGGATTTGCATTAACCCTCTCTGTCAGATACAATGGGTGTGTACCTGCTGGTAGAGGCTGGTTCTGAGTCTCTTTCAGCCTCAGGAATAGAGATCAACCGAATTCAGACCCTGGCCCAATGAGAAACTGAATTGGTACCTTGAGTAGAGTCCCTCTTTAGTAGCAACTAGCCTGATAGACTTTAGTGGACAACTTCAGTTTGACACCAAATAATATAGACAACAGCTCTACAACTTCTTTTGATAATAATAATAATAATACTAATAATACATATGATAATAAGTGTATAATAATTAAGGAATGAGACTTGGGAGGGGACTATGACATAGTATATCACTTGTAAGTTGCCTTATTGTAAGTGGACTTTATGGCTTTAGACACAGGTTCAGGAATGGCACAAGAACAAGGGAAACTGTTTAAAATATAGGTTATCCTCTCTTAATGGTTGGGCTGAGTCATCCACACGTCAGTTTTGTACGATGTGGATGATAGCACCGATATAACCAATTGTAAAAAGAAAGGATTTTCTAGTATTAACTCTGCCTCATCTGCATCTTCAAAAGGCACTATTAGTGTGTGCGTGTGCGTGTGCGTGTTCTGATTGTATTTGTGATTCTTGCTGGATCGTGGACGAGTGATTTTAGTCACCAGTGTGTACGCTTCACAGATGTGTATGCATGAGTGTGAACACACATTCAGCGTCCTTGTTTCTGTGTGTGTGTGTGTGTGTGTGTGCCCGTGTGATTGTGTCTATATATGAAGGTGTTTTTGTAGCGTGCATGTCGCCTCATAGCTCTATGTGTGTGCGTGTGTTTTTTGCGTTTGAATGTGTGTATATATCATGTTGTCTTAGTAGAGTGTGTGTGAGATCTCATGTATGTATGTATGTATGTATGTATGTATGTATGTATGTATGTATGTATGTATGTATGTATGTATGTATGTATGCGTGCATGTGTGCGTGCATGTGTGTATGTGTGTGTGAGATCGTTTTGTACAATGTGGATGATAGCACCGATATATATCTTCTTTTTTCTTTACTAACTGCCAGTATTAACTCTTCATCTTCAAAAGGCACTGTGTGTGTGTGTGTGTGTGTGTGTGTGTGTGTGTGTGTGTGTGTGTGTGTGTGTGTGTGTGTGTGTGTGTGTGTGTGTGTGTGTGTGTGTGTGGGTGTTCTTTTTTTATATTTGCGCTTACGGCTTTTGTGGGCAACTGCGTTCAGTCACCCGTGTGTGTGTCTACATATGTTTATCTGATGTGTGTGTGCGTGTGTGTGTGTTCATATGGCTGCGGGGACCTGGGTCCTTTGGGGGGCCGCCTGGCCCCCGTGTTTCTGTGCGTGCCAGCGGGTCTCTTTGTACACGAACCAGGCGTTGCCCGCCCACACACAAAGGTTCAGGAAGCCAAACACCTGGGAAGGAGGAACACACGGAGAAAACATATGAGATACGCACTATTGCAGTATCGTGAGTTATATTATTCAATTTTATCGCCCTGCCCAATTTGACAGACCTACGTTTACCTAGTAGATGTAAAAACCACGACTACTAGTTTTACAGTTTTTAAAAGATATGAGATACGCACTATTGCAGTATCGCGAGTTATATTATTAAATTTTATCACCCTGCCCAATTTGACAGACCTACGTTTACCTAGATGTAAAAACCACGACTACTAGTTTTACGTCCTTGCACTTAATGTACGGCCGATTGAATGTTGCATATTTTTGCCTTATAAATAGTACTCAGCATTGTGTAGAACCTTATCCTAGCTATCTTTCTTGCCTACGGGGAATGGGTTAACCTAATGATTGTGAGTGCTTGGCACTTGGTTCTATGAACATCCTTACTGTACCGACAGCCATATATTGTGGTTTCTCTTTCTCCTGACAAATGTAATCACTGTGTGTCGCTTTGGGTTAAAGCGTCTGCTAAATGTCCTTAATGTAAAAGTAAATGTTAAGTGTTTAAATAGTCAATTATAATACACAATGGGAGACCTTTCAAAATATAGTGATGTGAAACGTGCAAGACACGCTAACACGAAAACAAACCACCCGGCTTTCTTTGTGACACAAACACAAAAGAGAGAAAAGAAATGTAATTCCCTTCTGATTGACACACAAACCAACCGACCCTATTCTCCTTATCGTTCAACGCTTCCTCACCGCGGAGACGTTCAGGGACCGCAGGCTGGCGAACTCCGTGACCCGGCAGGTGACGTCGCCCTGCGCGCAGACGCCCAGCGTGGCGGCGATGCCCGCGTCCCCGGTGGCG